>NC_135690.1:16504290-16786790 GCF_964276395.1 Gasterosteus aculeatus
CGGTGTGTGTGTGTGGGGGGGGCGGGATAAACCACCTTATGCACCGATGGCTTTACGTGCAGAAACTCGCGCGGGGCTGCACGAGACCAAAGAAGGCGACCAATCCACACACACACACACGCACGCGCAGTGCAAAAAAAAGCAACAAAAAAAAAACACATAGAAGGGAAGGTAAAACATGCAGAAGTGGGTCAGAAAAATGCGTGACGATGAGATAAATCCCGCGAGAATAACGGGGGGGGGGGGGGGGGGGGGGGGGGGGGCGAGCGTCCATGCGAACTACAAAAAAAAAAAAAAATCATCTCTACCTGCACAAGTTGACATTTGGAGCGTTTTTCTGCGGCTCCTCGGGAGACACGCAGCCTTCGGGGGAAACGGCGGGCGGATCCGGTTCCGTCAACGGTCGAGAGCCGCAGGTGTTATTTCTCTTTATTTCTAGGCCGTTTGTCAGCCCCGTTATCCGCGTTCAGGTAAACATGATGACGACGACGGCGACGATGATGATGATGATGATGATGATGATGATGGCTCCTGAGCGGACGCACAGAGTCACCGTCGTGTCGTCACCAGGAGAGAGAGAGAGAGAGGGGAGAGAGAGAGAGAGAGAGAGAGAGAGGGAGAGAGAGAGAGAAGGTGCTTTCCGGCCCCTCTGATTGTGCCTCGTAACGGTGAATAAAAATAAATAAATATATGGGTATACCTTTTTATTGGCTGGTGCGATGGCAGATGGGGGCGGGGGAGTACAGGTAAGATCCGACCAATCAGAGTCTCTGGCTGCGGGAGGGTCGTGTACATTTAAAACTACCGCAAAATCCGACACCTGCATTCTTGTGTGAACGTCCTTTAACGTTACGTCACAGCAGGTGGACTTAAAAAAATACTCTTATCATGTGACAGGATGCTGCGACCGCCCGGAGGTGGTTGTTTTAGTGATATTACAGACATCGAGTCGATATTAGAGGATTATTACAACACATCACCACGCATACAAACAAACACAGACTGAAAGTCCACGTTGTGTAATGAAGGAAAACATGAGTATTTCTCTTAAAGCCAAAGAGGCAGATAAAAATATTTATTTTCCAATATTGCCAAAGGTTCACCGACCCGAATTTACAAGTGCAACTTGTAACAGCCGAACACGTGCAAAACGAGCGACGCGCAACGCGCACAACAACAAAAAGCACGCCGACCGACTAAAAACGACGTTTCAACGGAGCTAAACTGGTGCACGCGAGGAGGAAACGCACGAAGATGCTTTCAACCAAATACTACAACGGGATCACACAACACAACGCAACACAACATCTACCCTCACCGCGACCGAGGAGACGTGTGGCGGTAAACATCACCGAGCAGCAGCGAACCGGACACAACAACAACAACAACAAACAAAAAAAAACACTCTTCCACCATCCGGCCACAGACACGCGCGCACACACACACACACACACACACGGGGAAAGTAGAGTTGTTTACAACGGGAGGGAGGACCGGGACGTCCGGGGCCGAGAGGGCTGCGCCTCGCCCTAAAAAATACAAATAAAAGTCACACGCCGAACAACTACACGCTGCAGCTAACGGGCCACGTCGTTGTGCAAAAAGCCCCGCAACCTGCCGCCAAGTGCCGCTGCGCTGGGTGTGGGGTGAGTGGGGTGAGTAGGGGGTGTTGGGGGGAGGCGGGGGGGGGGGGGGGGGGGGTCGTGTGTGGGGGGGGGGAGAAGTGGCAGAAAAGTAGAGAAACAAAGCGGGGAAAAGTGAAGGAAACTCCGCGGCGCGCGGAGCCAATGAGCGCTGAGCTCGCGTCGTAATAACCGCCGGATAACGGTTCACTCCGCCCGGGGCGGAGAGCGCGGAGCCGGCCGGCCAGGTATAACGGTACACCACCCACCCACCACCACCACCCCCACCACCCTCCTCCTCCTCCTCCCAATAACCCAAAACGTGGTCCAACACTCCCAGAAAGTGTCCAGAAGGACTTCGCCGCGGTTAAAAAGGCGGCGCGGAACGTCGGGACTCACCGCTGCTCCTCTTCGGGTTCGCCTGTTTTCTGCGCTTACACCTGGGGCCATCCGCCATGATCCTCTCGCTGAGTCTGAAGCGCAGCCGCCCCGCTAGTCACCTCCTCCTCCTCCTCCTCCTGCCCCCCCCCCCCCCCCCCCCCCCCTCCTCCTCTTCCTCACCCCCCTCATCACCCCTCCCTTCTCCTGTCCGCTTTACGACATCACCTTCCCTCCCCTTGCAAAAAGAAAAAAAAAAAACCCACCTGGTTTGCGACACGCTGGCCGCGTTTACGGCGTCACCTTCTGCAACACCTCCGGCACGTGGCCCCTCCTACCGGCCGCACATGGCTGGCGGTTGTTTCCAAGCGGTGGTCCGCCAGCTCGGTCAAGGTCGTCCCGCGGATCGCTGCGGGTCTCTGTCCTTAACACAGACGGAGGAGATGCCGCAGCGGGGTTAGATGCTTACACGCTGTAAAAACGGGTTATGAGGGGAAATTCATGATGTTTTTGATATACGGTTATGCTATTACTGGAGGTGCAGTAGTTGAAGTTAGTGTATGAAATAGAATATTTAGCATTTTACTTGTAAATATGGTATAAATAGTTCTTTCCCCCTGACTGAAGATACACCAAAGTAATTGAGTAAATGTATTTATCCGCTGGACCCAGAAATGAACTTAAACAAACACATTCAGAAGATTATTTTGATTAGAATTAGAGCGCTATTTCCACAGTGTAAAAATACCCAAGTAACAGTATAGTGTGTCATAGCGTAGAGCTGTTGTAGGGGAGGTCATGTGAATATGCTATATATTTATTACATTTGATCCTTTCACCCGTACAGCAGCGAAGCCTCAAGCGGGGTTTCGTCCTCATGGGGGAGAGAAGTTGGGTGACAGTTCACAGCGGGTCAGGTGAGCGGCCTTCACAGTCCCGTCGGGCTATTCCTGTACCTGCCGACGATCAGGTTTCCAGTTCAGATGCACCAGGTGCTGCCGGTGCCCGGATATGGTGGGGCGGATAGGAGGGGGAGGGGGGGGGGGCAGAGAGCTTAAAATGATATGTTTTGTTATTTAATGTCAGCTGGTTGACTCGACGACAACATGAGTGAGGGTCATCGAGGTTTGATGCAAGACGTTGAAGCTAATCTCCTTTATTTACACGGTAGCTTTAATTCTCATCCATTAAACACTTGAATCAAATCAATTAATGATACAAATGTGGTGTAGTAAAAAGTACAATCTTGCGCAGTAACACACACAGTATTACTATATCACGTACACGTGGAAAAAACTTCTTATATCCTGTTCAGTGGCAGCTTTGTGTCCTGTGTTACAGAGCGTGTGCAGCCCATGAACCTCCCGTGTTGCACGCGGTCTAATTAACCAAAGAGGACGAACCCGTGGAGTCAAAACCGCGAGCATTCTCACTCCTGCTCCACAGCAATCACAAACACCGACTACTTAAACACCTAATTGACGCACGCACGGATCATAATAACCATTTCAGCTGCAGCAGTAAATTGGATGGAGGGTTTGCAGTCCCCTCCCTCGGCACCTGCTCACACCAACCCCCCCCCCCCCCTCCGCCGAACCCCACCAGCACCACCAGCGCCCGCTGACGCTTTAATAGAATCTCCCACTGGCGGCGTATGAAGGGCTGGAGGGTCCTCTCCCGTCGGGGGAGTCCTGCCCCGCTCTACATCACACAGTCTCTACAGGTGACGGGCCGTCCTGCTGCCTGCCAAGTGAAAGAGGAAACGGGGGCCATTACTCGATGCTAATTTGTCATTCACATGAATGTTTTGCTGAGGAGGCTTTCAGGCCCCCCCCCCCCCCCCACACCCCCTCCATCCACCCATCCCCCTCTTTGGAAGAGACATTTGTTTTTCAGCTGGAATATCCTTCTCAGTGACAGTCGGGAGACTGCGAGTATTGTTCTTTGAAGAAGAGGAGAAGCCCTCGGGGGCCGAAGGCCTCTTTTATTCCCCTCTCGGCGGTTTCCTTTGTGATGCGTCAGGTAGGGGTTCTATCGCAAGAATGAGATTTAAAAGGGAATTTAACCTGTGGAGCTGTTAAGTGTGAGGGCTACTATGCAGTTGGCATTTGTTTGAGAGTTAGTATTTGGTCCACGAAAATACACAGTGATCACACGGTCGGTATGACTCATCCTCCATTTTATGGAAATCCAAATATAGATTTATAATTCACTGGGTGGATGAATAAATGATTGTCTTAATGTCTTCCTGGGTTGTCTGCTAACTCGTTTTACCCCGTTTATATTCCTTGTTGAGCTGTAATTGTGCGCCGTGAGTGTTTGGCCTTCGAGAGCAGCAGTCTGGGAAAATAAAATGGCAAAATGTATTTCAGAGGCTGACCTCGTCTAGAGTTTTTTTAAAGGTTCTCGATGCAATATTCAGAACATTAACCATTGTGTACAGTGGAGCGACGTCTAATCGAGCAGAGAATAAAACTCACTCTCCCGCCGCGTTTGATCCAATCTTTTCCTCTCGATGTCGGTTTCCCTCTTGGACTTAATGTCCGCTGGTTCCCACCTCAGTGCTTTAATCTTGATCAGGTGGACGGCGAGAAGCTCTCGAGTGAAGAGTCGGGTACAAAGGTGAAGTATAGCTCTGAACAAATCAATTAAGCTCAGCCGTACTGTTCAGGGCCGATAAGGGAAGATCATTCATAATGTCTCCCTGCATGACGGACGTGTGATGAAATGATGAATGATGAAAGGCATTAGTCCAACTTGGTTGTTGAGTTTCCCATCATGCAAAGCACTGTTTTTCGGATGACTCGTCGATTGAGAAGGTTTGATCCGAGCTCCAGATTTTCATTCCATCCCGTTACCTGAGATAAGAGCTGTGTTTGACAGGACAAAGTCTGGGTTTTGTTCTGTTTACCTAGTAGACAGGTAAGCCAGGGTTCAGTTAGATGACCCCTTTCCCAGGTGTGTGTGTATCTGTGTGTGCGTGTGTGTTATTCTGCTTGTCTGTCAACAACAGAGGAAATGAGGTAATAGGTAAAGGGATGAAATGAACCAAACAAAACCAAATTGCGTGAATTTAAAATTGAATGAAGGAGTTCTCGTCCCCTGAGGCTACACATCTCAGAATAATGGGTGAAAGCCACAGGGGAGGCGGGGGGGGGGGGGGGGGGGGGTTCCAGGCATTTGTATCAACAACAACTGCATGCAACATAAAAGTACGGTACATTACCTGCCCATCAACAAACAGCCGACCAACAAAAGGCATTTAGCGGCCATTGCACGAAAAATGCTATTGGTAATATGCTGTTCGTTTCACTGGGAAAAGGTGACTGAAACAGAAAGACTTTCAACTCAACTTCAAATGAAAGCTAATGTGGCTTCACGTGGGCCATGAAACATGTCTATGAAACATGTGTATACATGAAACATGTCTATGAAACATGTCTATACATGAAACATGTCTATACATAAAACATGTCTATGAAACATGTCTATACAGGAAACATGTCTATGAAACAGGTCTATATATGAAACATGTCTATATATGAAACATGTCTATGAAACATGTCTATATATGAAACATGTCTATGAAACATGTCTATATATGAAACATGTCTATGAAACATGTCTATACAGGAAACATGTCTATGAAACATGTCTATATATGAAACATGTCTATGAAACATGTCTATACATGAAACATGTCTATGAAACATGTCTATATATGAAACATGTCTATGAAACATGTCTATACAGGAAACGTGTCTATACAGGAAACATGTCTATATATGAAACATGTCTATACAGGAAACATGTCTCTATATGAAACATGTCTATATATGAAACGTGTCTATGAAACATGTCTATACAGGAAACATGTCTATGAAACATGTCTATATGTGAAACATGTCTATATATGAAACATATCTATATATGAAACATGTCTATGAAACATGTCTATACAGGAAACATGTCTATGAAACAGGTCTATATATGAAACATGTCTATATATGAAACATGTCTATGAAACATGTCTATATATGAAACATGTCTATGAAACATGTCTATATATGAAACATGTCTATGAAACATGTCTATACAGGAAACATGTCTATGAAACATGTCTATATATGAAACATGTCTATGAAACATGTCTATACATGAAACATGTCTATGAAACATGTCTATATATGAAACATGTCTATGAAACATGTCTATACAGGAAACGTGTCTATACAGGAAACATGTCTATATATGAAACATGTCTATACAGGAAACATGTCTCTATATGAAACATGTCTATATATGAAACGTGTCTATGAAACATGTCTATACAGGAAACATGTCTATGAAACATGTCTATATGTGAAACATGTCTATATATGAAACATATCTATATATGAAACATGTCTATGAAACATGTCTATACAGGAAACATGTCTATGAAACAGGTCTATATATGAAACATGTCTATATATGAAACATGTCTATGAAACATGTCTATATATGAAACATGTCTATGAAACATGTCTATATATGAAACATGTCTATGAAACATGTCTATACAGGAAACATGTCTATGAAACATGTCTATATATGAAACATGTCTATGAAACATGTCTATACATGAAACATGTCTATGAAACATGTCTATATATGAAACATGTCTATGAAACATGTCTATACAGGAAACGTGTCTATACAGGAAACATGTCTATATATGAAACATGTCTATACAGGAAACATGTCTCTATATGAAACATGTCTATATATGAAACATGTCTATACAGGAAACATGTCTATGAAACATGTCTATATATATAAAACATGTCTATGAAACATGTCTATACAGGAAACGTGTCTATACAGGAAACATGTCTATATATGAAACATGACTATATATGAAACATGTCTATACAGGAAACATGTCTCTATATGAAACATGTCTATATATGAAACATGTCTATACAGGAAACATGTCTCTATATGAAACGTGTCTATACAGCAAACATGTCTATATATGAAACATGTCTATACAGGAAACATGTCTATGAAACATGTCTATACAGGAAACATGTCTATACATGTGACATTAGTGTTCATCTTCCCCCTTTATGGACAAAATAAATAGAAGAGGGCTTTAGATGCCGCACAGCTAATCGCGCAGAAACTGTTCACCCCACAGAGGACGCAACGCCTCCCTCTGAATGACGGCCTCCTCAGAACCCAGCGGTGATCAATGGACCCGTTTCCGGTTGGCGTGATGACAGTGATGGAAAGAAAAGGGGAGAGGCCGATGTTGTGTTGCATCCCTTCACCTCCACTAGGGCCAGTCACGCTCTATGCGTGGACGCGCGTGCGTGTGTGTGTGCGTGTGCGTGCGTGCGTGTGTGTGTGTATGCGTGCGTGTGTGTGTGTGTGCGTGTGTGTGTGTGTGTGTGTGTGTGCGTGTGTGTGTGTATGCGTGTGTGTGTGTGTGGAGCAGGGCCCGTCCTGAGGCGCTGCCGGCTGTTCGAGTCATTTACCTGAAGGCTGACCTCATTTGTTGCAGCGCTGCAGCCCCGGACACATGGAAGTCACATGACTAAGCCCTCCCTCTCCATATGGAACAAAAGCCTGCTGACCTTATTTTGACGGTATCCATTTGGGGCTTAACGCTGGGAAACTCTACTTCCTCTAGTGCAGAGGTTTATAACCTTCTCGCCTTATTTCCCTTTTGGCACTCTGGACCCCTCGTTGGGACGGAGGATGTTTAGTTTTTGTGTGTGTTTCAGTAGCGAACAGACGTAATAGTCTTCCACAAGCAGAATAGCTGAAGAGAAGGAATGTAGAAGTGGTGTTCAGGGCAAAAACAGCACAGTGTGTCTTTTCTTCAAAAGTCCTGTGTTGTTGAATGGAGTGTTTACCAGAAGAACACAGAACGCTGTTGTTGTTAGCGCCGTTAGCTGCTAGCCGCCGTCCCTTTACTCACAGATGGGCTTTGAATGGGTAATTCACCGCCTTGAATTGTATTTGGTGCCTTCGCTGAGCCGTATTTTTTCCGTACTCACTATTTTGCAAACATTCCACACAAGGAGACGCAGCAGCGCGGGTCGAAAGCGAGCTCTGCTGTCGTTCCCACGGGACGCCAGTGTTTGTCTGTGTGACGCGTCAACATCAATCCCACTGAGTTCTCTTCATCCAGTCCCAACTCAGTGTGTGTGTGTGTGTGTGTGTGTGTGTGTGTGTGTGTGTGTGCACATCCATGGATGTAAATCACACACACACCTTTGCCAGTGCTTTAATCAGCATGAGCTTGTTAGACCCTTTTGCTGCAGAATCGCTACAGTAGCGTGCGCTACCTTTGAGTAGAGGCTCAGTTGGCATGTGAGCAGGAAGATTAAATATTCTTTTCATGAGGGCATGCAAATTGCGTGAAATTAAATCACCTACTGGGGCGAGATGTACGCACCTCAATGTGATTCTGTATGCATGAGTGGAGGTTTTATGTTGATGTAAGTTATGGCTGTGCGGCCCTTTATAACCGTGCCAGCTTTACTGCTGACGGCTTTAGTTCCTCATTTCACATTTCAGCAACACGCGATCGGCGGTGTGTTTCTGTGTTTCTGTACAATAGATCCTCCGTTCTTATTTTTTATCGCGGGATGAGAGGACGCTGAAGTCTCACGTCCCACTAACGGTGACCTCACCATGTCTGAGCGGAGGGTGAGTCGCGGGTGAGGCCTCCCGTGACTCACCCCGGTTGACATTATTTGAGATGATGGACTTGCTGCTTGTCATCCTTTCCCTAAACAACTGGAGGGAAAAGAGTATAAAATGAGTAATTAGCGTACTATTTATGCTCTGAGCAGATTGTACAAATATTACTGTAAGATTAAAGTTGAATTTACATCATGTTTGTGATTTGGCACGGAACATTACAAATGTTGTCTATAGGACACAACATTTGCTAGTTTAGTTTTTCTGTTTAAGGTTTAACGTGTTTTTCATTTAAAGTATTGGATTTGATTATTTCTATTATCCTATGATTTACTTATCTGTCATTTACAGCACAAATGTAGGTAAAAATAAGAATAAAATATGAAATTATGGATAAATCCCCAAAATTAACAAAACAGTGAATAAATGAATCAAGTACAGAATTATGATATTTGTTTGTCCTTCAGTACAAAGAGTCCCATTGCTTGTAATTTATTTGGTGTTCAATTAAAGCATCTTTTCAGGACACAGGAATAAAACAGAAAAATAAAGTTGGAAATACTTTTCAGAACCCTGTTTGTTTCTTTCAGCCCGCGTGCAGCAGAAAAGGGTTCTGCAGAGAAACAACCAACTCCGATAGATGACGAGCGTCTGTGTCGGCTCCTCACTTCCTCCATCTCTTCTCTCTCTTCTTCCATCTCTTCCTCCATCTCTTCTTCCATCTCTTCCTCCATCTCTTCTCTCTCTTCTTCCATCTCTTTTATCTCTTCCTCCATCTCTTCTCTCTCTTCTTCCATCTCTTCCTCCATCTCTTCTCTCTCTTCTTCCATCTCTTTTATCTCTTCCTCCATCTCTTCTCTCTCTTCTTCCATCTCTTCCTCCATCTCTTCTCTCTCTTCTTCCATCTCTTCCTCCATCTCTTCTCTCTCTTCTTCCATCCCTTCCTCCATCTCATCTATCTCTTCTTTATTCTCTTCCTCCATCTCTTCTTCTATCTTCTATCGCCTCTTCTTCTATCTGCATCTGATGTTCAAACACAGCGGGTGAGCAAACATTTGTCACATCAGTCGACGATATTCAAAAGAATTCATTTACTGACAAAAAGAAAATGACAAACAACTAATGGAACAATATATAAGAGGATTAGTGTTTGTGACAATATGAACCTCTACAGAGAGACAGAGGTCATTTTACTTCCAATTAGCTGTTAATTGGTTCATGCACTCTTCATAAATGTAGGTAACCCACCTTCAGCCTGCCCCTCGTCATCCTCAGATCAGCCTCTTCCCTCTTGCCTCCACTCCTCACTATTTTGACACTAATTGCTCTTTGTCGAGATCAAACCCGCCTCGCCGCGTTCCCCTTTTCTCCGCTCACCCCGAAACGCCGTCTGACAGCCGACAGTCGCTGAAAGCGGCTTCACATCTCGCACACCAGACAGGTATCGGCTACGACGGGATAAAAGCCTGATTTAATATTCAAATCAATTTCTTCTTTTTTATGGCCTACCTGCCATCCTCAACCTCCTCGGCTCGCCTCGCCCTCCAGAATGACACTTTAATCTGCCAGGTATTTGAAGAAATGAGCTCATAGAAACGTCATTGACAGTAAAATGTGCCTCCGTCTTCTCTTCTCCCCCCCCTTGGTTTCGTTCCATAAGAGAACAAACACCCCGCGGCTCTTCTCCAGCTCCAGTCTTGACCCACATGTGAACATCGCGCCACTTTACGGGGGGAGTTGACCCACGGCGACGCCGCCCGCTCGTCTCTTTCCACCTCGCCGCGAGCGCTGGCAACACCCGGAACAAGGGGAGCGCATGAAGGATTAAATTATGAATGGAGAGCCAGCCAGGCAGAAGCAAACGACCGTGATAATGGCATAACAGCACATTTCATTTGCAGATAACTGCAATGTGGGGGCTTTTAAGAGGCTCGTCTCACGCTGGCATTTTTAATGAAATTGGCTAAATCGTGGCCGATGCCACCTTACAGCCTGCGAAGAAACTGGACGTCTTGATGGTTAAGATCATCATTGTAAAACGGGAACCGGCGTTTCGAGTATTATGAGAGATGCGCGTCTCAATCGAAGTCGGTTTCCATGTGTTTGAAGGGCTTTTAGTTTTAGCAGGAACCATTCAGACGTGTATCATCTGGAGCCGTGGGGCCAAAGATACGAGACTCGTACGCTTAGAAATCATTCATCCTGACACACAGATACATTATGAAGTCCAGGGTAACACCTTTATGTGACGCAATGAGCGTAGCAAAGAACGTGCGGATGAACGTTGTTCATGTGGCCTTCTTATCTGATTCAGGGATTATTGAGATAACATGCGGTTGAAGGGTCAGTGCGTCGCATTTCGAGGGATTTGTGAGCACAAATTAAATATAGCATCATATAATAAGAAGCACATAGTGAGCAAGGCCTCTGCTCGCCATGTTAGAGAAACAGGTGACGTTGTTTATATTCTACATCCTGACACCGTTGGCCTGAGAGCTAATCTACAAACTCGCAGTGCCGCAGCCGGCCGGTCGGAGGCGCTCTTCAGCGCGGGGCCGCTCGTCCCTGCAGACCGCAGGGAAAGAGGCCCGATGGGCCCCTGATGTGGCTTAATGCACCTGAATGCACCGGATATCCTGAAATATCATCCGCTGTACTTCTGTATCTCCCGTGTAACGTGATGCAGAAGAAAAGGTGGCGCCAGCGAGACGTAACGAGATCAACCTCCTCCTCCTCCTCCTCCTCCTGGACCAGTTTTAATCTCTTCCTCCTCGGGTCAGCTGATCACTTCTCTGCAGATGTGGAAGTGCTGGTCGGATCACAGGAGATGAAAACTGCACGAGGTTGGAAAATTCCCTCTTTCTCTTTTTATTGCAGAATAATGAGGTAATTCATGTAAACGGTTCTGGTTCCTCCGATTGCCCTCTTCCTCTTCTTGCCTCGTCATCTGCACGCTACACTGGCGTTTACGGGGCAATTGATGCAAAGAGACAGCCGTGACCTCCTGGAGGAGGGACGTAGTGCGGCTGTGTGTGTGTGTGTGTGTGTGTGTGTGTGTGTGTGTGTAGAGAGACTGTGCCCACCAGCTGTTTCGTTCAGCCATCTGTGGCGTCAGATGACTCTGGAGGTTTCTCGACGTGCTGCGACGAACAAAAGTGCACATTTTGGGCGCCACTTGGCAGGCGCACTCGCACGTTTGCTCTTCCCTCTCTTTGTGTCTGTTCCGCTGAATTGGATCCAGCTCAGTCCGGTTGGTGCTTTCTAGGCGAGAAATGACACAACTGCCACGGCGGCGGGCGACTACATGAATCACCGGATTCAAGCGTTACGTGTCAGTGATGATCTTGAACAGTAGGACATACATCAGGTAAACCCTCTCGCATAGGGATGTAAAAACAATCATCGGCCAACACAGCCTCCAGTTCTAGTGATCAAGAGGATTTGGGGGTTTTCTCCTCCTCCTGGTGGGCGAGGTTCCAATCTGCATTCACTTACGGGCTGAATGGCTTCAATTAGCAGTGAAGGAAACGTGACACTTGTGTGACATGCCTAGAACAATAAATCCACTCAACAGGGAGAATTCTTAACATACACAACGTGGTATTCATTTGCCTTCGTCAAACCCGACTAACTCCTATTTGATAGGAAACCTATTTGTAGCTAATTTCCTTGTTTAGATGAGGAGCTGCCTGTTGGATCCTTGTGGTGCGTTCGGCCTCCGTGTTTCCCCTCCGGCATCTCATTCCACCTGCTGCTCTGTCCTCGTCCGTCTGAACGGGAAGCCGAGCACGGGCACCGGTTTTCCCTTCCAGACGGGTCGTAGTCGTCACTTTATGACATCTTCATCCGACTCAAGCGTAATGAAAATCGTGTTCTAACCCCCCCCCCCCCCCAAACGGATTCCGTGACGGGACGGCGCAGGGTTACGTCTTACTGGCATTTCCACCGATGTGGAGCAGGGCGATTGTATAATAAAACAAGTATAAAGTGAATAAAGGTCCGTCTCATCTCGCCGAGAGCGACTCGGCGACCGTCTCCCAGAGGACGCCGGGAGGACGCCGTAAAGACTTACAGGGCAGGAAGCCGGCGTGATCCTCCCGTGTACCTGTCAGCCGGGAATGATGGCTGACTTCCTGTGGGCTGGAGGAACGCTAATAGTCTCCAGATGGACACAGAGAAATCTTCACCTTGTGTGTGTGTGTGCGTGTGCGTGTGTTTTCTCCCAGCGGCAGGAAACTTTACACCTACGTTGGGACACAGGATGACTTAAACACGTGTGCGTTTCTGTGTTCACCTGGACCTCTGCTTTCCCAGCAGAAGAAAAGATCTGAGCTTTGAGAATCCAATACGAGGAATTTCTCTCGAGATAATCCAAATATTCAAAACGCCATTGGAAATATTATTATTATATTGTGCCACACAATGCTGTCGTCCTAGAACCACTTTGCAGCATCCAGGCCACAGTGGAAAAGTGTTCGATCACATGGAAGGGAAAAGATCTTCTCTACTGCAACAAGCTGACCTTCAGCACCGAGCAGCAAGCCTCCATTAACCCTCCAGTGGTGCCAACGCAGCTGAAAGTCTAAATGAAATACGCTGATATTTGAAAGTAGACAGAGGAACCCAAGAGCTCGACTGTCGTCCCTGATTGGACGCTGAGATCCGTCGGCTGAGTGAGGCAGCAGTGTTTTCTTTTCACATTTCTCCGTCCCCGACGTCCCCGCTGACGTGAACCTCTGCAGAAAACATCTGCATGCACGTTACATTTGTTCGGGAGCTCAGAGGCTCAGAAGCTTTGATCTCACTCAGCTTCCCTCTACGTTCAGCGGAGGGGATGAAACCGCGCTGAGGTCATTAACGGTAACGGCTGAAGTCGAAGCACAGCACATACTTCAGATATCTGGCCGGAGGAATGTGTGTGTGTGTGTGTGTTTTCCTGGTCTCCGGGCTGCATGGAGGTCTCTGCTCTACATTAAAGCCACGTGTCTCCGTTGTTCCTTCCTGCGAGCGCGTCGTACCTGCAGCTCTCGCCCTCGTGGCTCCAGCGATCGTCGCGATACGACGCCATGAGACGGGTTCATCGGTTCACAGTGGGGGGTTTTTTTTTGGTGTGTTTTTTTCTTTTTCTCGTTTGAAACGTGTATGATGACTCAGAGGAGAGGTGAGGTAACCATGTAATTGATGGAAAGAATGACTGGATCAGGTCACGTGTGTCCACTGAGGAACACGCCATGAGACACCTGGCAGCCAGGACGTCCTCAGGTGGTAACAAACTCACTTTAAAAGCTTATTCCAGAGTTTTATCAGTGTGTAGTAATGGAGATTTATTTTCCTTTATAAAACTCCATTCAACAAGACACAGTTTGTCTGGAATTAGATTAAAGACCTTCCAACGGTTGTTTTTTACACGAATACTTTTACACAGAACGTAATTATTATCTGCAAATGAGCAAAGTCATTTTGCACATCAAAAAAACGTGTGTGTAGACTTCATGGTAAAATGACACCGAGGTCCTTAGAAAGCACCAAGACCACTAAGTCAAACTTAAACTAGTTCTTATTGATGAGATCGATATGATGAGATCATCGTGCTCACGTGGAAGCGTGGACAAGAACCGCCTTCGTCAGCACACCACAGATTGATATCACACACACACACACACACACACACACGATACGCTGTGCACACCGGCAGAGTTGGACAGGAAGGATTTGGGTTTCACGCTTCCTGTGCCGTGTTCCTCAGGCTGCTGGCTGATGTCTTCACGTTGAGACGTCCCCTGAAGCACGCAGGTGAAACCTTTTCTACCAGGGAGCCAGAAATCTGCTATTTTCACCTTTTTCCCAGAAGTCGTTTTGTTTGTAGTTTTCAGCTTGACTTTCCACACAAACAAACATTATTGTAGCATTTAAATGACTTTTTAGGTGTTCTAGGTGTTTTTTTTTCTAATTACATTTATATAGGATTGCAATTATAAGTTACAGAAAAAATACATAATTCATTTTAAGTAATAGCTGAATAAATGCATTGGGACATGAAACCATTTGAGTAAATTAAAAAGGAATTTGTAGAATTGGTCTGTAAGAAAATTCTGTATGAATGTTGATCTTAAACTAAACAGGCCTCAAAAATTCCTTATGATTTTCTTTGTGGAGTCAGAATTACGGAGAACAATAACACAACTAAGCCAAAGACTAAAGACTGCACTGATTTGACGTCGGCCTCACGCTGCATGAAGCTTTGGGCCTGCAGCTGCATTTCGCCTTCAGGTTTTACCTCTAAAACTCAATTTCTCTGAGTCCCATCTGTAACCGCTCCACCTGTCGCTCCCGCGGCCTCCGTCTCTCCGTGTCCGTGACGCTGCGGAGGCGGAGGCGTCCGTCTTTACGACGTGGCCGTTACGAGGCCTCCGGGGCGCCGATCCGCTCCTCTAAACAGACACAGGCACAGCGCTTTACTGCGCATTACAGAACCCGCGATTTGATTGAAAACACACCAGCGTGTGAGTACGAGGGACTGAATGTGAGACGCCTGCAGCAAACTACAACTGGGTCCATGTTCGTCGGCCGGCTGGGGCCACATGGGCACAATTCAATATCAGGGTTTTTAATTGGAAATGAGGATTATTACGCCCCGCTGAGATAAGACCGTAATTATGGAAGTATCATAAGTGTTCGTCCGTTAGAGGTAATTTACTGTAAGCGCTGTTTGGTTTTAAGACCGACAAATACAAATTGATATTCAGTACATTCTGTTGCCACAAGTACTTTGCACTGATGCTGTGCCCGCTAATACTACAACTACAGCTACTGCGTATTGATACTTCAGCTGCCCCCAGTACTACTACCTCTGTATAGTATCACATATTCTGTACTTTTATCACTACCTGCACTACTTGCATTAATTCCCCCCCTCCCCCCCCCCACACACACACACAGTGGATCAATCTTTGCTACAATTTTTTCGGATTCAGTTTGTTGGATCCGCACGACAAAAACAAACAAAAAAGACTCGGCGGCAACAGAGGACTCGTCCTCCCCCTAAAGGCCTCACTCGGCTAAATATAGCCAGGAGATGCATGTCTGTCAGCCGCCCCCACCCACCACCTCCACCTCCACCTCCTCCGTCACCATTCTCCGCCCCCCTCAAGCCCTTATCTTAATTATTTCCAGACCTTTCCAACACACACACACACACACAAAAATACCAGTGTTGTGTTTACAGGCCTTCCTGCTGCTAAAGTCAGGAGTGTGTGTGTGTGTATATGTGTGTGTGTGTGTGTGAGCATGTTCTCTGTAATCTGTATTTGTTTCATTGCATTGTGCGTTCAGTGAAAATACCCATGAGTAATAAAACTTTTCTAAAATCCCCGTCGGTTAATCGTTGTTGTTTTCCTCTTCTTTTTCAAATCAACTTGGTCAGTTTTAGAATTCTGGTTTGATTTTGATTACATTCCGCTAAAAATGAGTTAGCGTGCCGTTGAAACTTTAATAATTTGTACTAACAAAAAAATAGGTCATGCACTGGAGGCCACGTTACCCACAATGCAGCTGCATTGCAGGGCGAGGAGTGGGGGACTCGTGCGCGCTCGTGTCTGAACGAGGAGAAAATCGGCCTTTAACCAAAGTACCTCGCGGCAGCAGAGGAGGATACTCAGAAACACATATTTTCATGTGATCGTCTACTTGTGTTTTTCTGAACACCAGGATATTTTTGTTCAGGTTGTGTGTGTGTCTCCAACTCAGAGCAATAACATCTGATGAAGCTTTAATGATGTCAGTGGGGAAATTGGGTTGCAGCAACAGCAGCGGTGAATAAAATGACAGTGAGAATGTAAAGAGGAGGTGTTCTAATAGTGAAATGACAAACATAGATAAATGTCTTTCTGCTTTGTTTGGCAGGAAACTGCTGGTTTATTGTCTTTCATTCTCGGGTGTGTCACAGTGAGAAAATCCCCTGAATGCAGGTATCCACCCAACAATTATTAATCATTTGATCCAGCCAATCATGTGCGCATTCAGAAATGTCAAAAACAAATCATTGGCACGTCTCACGATGAACATATGCACGTATTTTTTCCACTTGTTTTTGCTCTTTCAATTGTTTCATCATTCACGCAAATAACTTTTGTACTTTATCTTCTAGCTATGAGTCGTGTTTGAAGGTGTCATTGACGTCAAATAATTAAAAACCCTCTTTTCCTCCTCATCTGTCGTTCCTTCATTAATAAAAGATTCACTTCTCTTTCTTCTCACAAGCGCTTAAAACGAATCATTAAGGTCTTAACTCATCCTTTGCTTCTTTTTTTCTTGTTTGTTAAGGTAAGAATTGCTCGCTTGTCTTGTGTGAAGTTGTTACTTTTTTTTCTCCTTTGGCCTCACATATTTAGCATTTTTCTCAAAACCTAATATTAAATCACTTTTTTTAACAACTTTTTTGTTGTCACTTTTTTTATTTTTATTATTTGACCTTTTTTTCAAAACATTTTTCAACTCAATATTATTTTACTCTTTCTCCCAAATATATTTTGTATTTATTTCCGCTTCTGTACATTTTTTTACAAACCATATTTAGACATTTTTTTCAAAAACCCATGACAAGGCTGTACACACATTTAGCTTAAAGCACATAAATGCACGAGCAGCATCATGTCACATAATATCCTGCTTTGAGAACATTAGCACATTAACTGAGTGGTTTTGATTTCATTAAAACTTCTTTTAGGTCAAGTGTTTTCATGCTGGAGATTTAAAGCTGCTCTGGCGTTGCGTTCATGCTCAAACTGCTCCACTACAGCACCCCCATGAGGCCGGGCAAAGCGTTACATCAATAGAGAAGCTTGACGAAAGCTGTTCTTGTTGATGTGCATTACACGAGAGACCTAAAACTTTGTCATACATCCATAAATATACACATCATTGGCTGATATCACTGAGAAAACTATAAACGTGCACTCTTTCATGCAGCTCTGCCTCGTGGAGATCGTGTGAGCCTCAGTGAACCTTTGAGGGCCTCACTGGGCTCCGAAGGAACGAGTCATTTCGGAGTCTGTGATCCGCTTTTTACCTTCATCTGCATCTGGGCGAAGGCCTGAGGAGCGCTGCCAAACACCGCCGGGGGATTTGAATAAATGTTTCTGAAATCCTCGCCTCCCCGTGTGCTTGTTAAAGGAATTAAAAGGAGATGATGCGGTAGCTCCGCTTGTTTGGGATTTGTGATGCAGGAAAAAAGGCCAAATGATAGAAGTGCTCATGCAGATAAAACGGCAATTACTGTTGATGGATGAAATGAGTAGATCTGCGACAAATGCTATGTAGTGCTCATTTATTTCAGAATTCAAAGGCTATAATAGTGATTTTAATAGTGGGTCATTAAAGTTGATCAAATCAAAATGTAAGAATTCCAAAGGAGTTATTCTGTATTTTATCTTATCAAGGAATTTGGTATTTTTAGAAATGTCATGCTACTCTTTTCCAGTGAGTTGATCAATGGGATTTTAAACGCCAGAAACCGAAGGCTTTTCTTTTAAAGCCTGAAAAGCTGCAGAAAAAAGCGGGCTGGCGTGTGATGCATTATTGAGCAAAGTGCAAGAGATTCTTCTTACGTTCCAGATGAAAGACTCGTGCCTCTCAAGAGGTACAGCTGCCTGAATCTAGAGCACCGCGGGGTGTTTTTAAATCACCCCGCCGCCTCTTTCGATGATTACACGAGCCACACACCAGTTCTGCTGATTCACAGCATCGTCATAAATGTGCGATGGATGGAGACATTCGGGAGAACGCGTCTCATGCAGTCACTGAAATGAATGGGTGAATCGGCACCAGATGGGAACGGAGATTGCGGCTCCAGTCAGTTCTTCACGCTAATTGCACACTGCATGTATACGGCCTAATAACACACAGAGGGGATGTGGCAGCGCACTGTTTTCTACTCTGCACATGCACATTAGTGCTTACAGTCACAGCGAGACAATAATACATATCCTGCGCACATAATATAAATTATATGAAATCTACGTCTCGTTGAGATTTGTTTTTGTGTGTTTGGTCTTTTAAGCAAGAAAACCTGTGATTGTTGCAGCAGTAGAACATATCTTCACTCATGTGCCGATCTGTAACTCTTCCTGAAAGAGGTTGTGACCGTTTTGGCTTTTATTTCAGGTTGACCCTTCTGAGGGAGAACTTAAACTCCTGCCCCTCGGTGTCACCGAGCCATGTGGGGCGTGAAGCTGAGTGGCACTAAACTGCACCCCTTCAGAAGCAACGAGCAAACACGTCGTGTCGGACACGAAAGCGCTGCAGGAAGGCGAGTCTTTTGCCGTCAAAGGCCGACAGTTAGAACATTTAACATGTAATTGTATTTTGGGGGGCGGTTTTAAACAGCTGTAGCTTGAAAGAGGACGGCCAGCGCAAGTAGAGCTAAACTCCCGACGAGGCAGAAGGGCCTTTTGGAACATCGTAATCTAGATTATGCAAAACAATATATGTGTTTAGCCACAAAATCTGGCACGAGATCACAGTTGAAACTTTGTCAATAAGGACTTGTGTTTCTCTCTTGCGAACTTCATTACTGCACATTAGAGCTAGTTTGCACAAAGGTGCTTGCGGCACCAAATCAGAAGGCAGCGTGGTGATGGATGTCCCGTCGGGGGCGGATGGAGTCCTGCACGTGATCACAGATGAGAGAGGGGGAGCAGCGTGGTCGGAGTCTCTGTTTGGACGGTCAGTGCTGATGTGTATGCGTTTTTTACAAACTCCCTCACTGCTCCGTCTGTGGCCGAAGCCACGGCTTTAAACCCAGCGAGCAGGAGGAGGGAAGTGAGCTCAACGACCGCGGTTTCACCTCAGCGGAATTTAGAAATCCAGTTTATTGCACAAGGGAAGAACGACATGGTTGAATACACACATTGTGCACAAGACAAACATCCAGGGAAGAGAGCAGCTAAGACAGGTAGATAAAAGGGTGGGTAGACCTTCCTGGATGCACACGCAGTAGCACATGAAGTATGAGTACGCATCCACACAAAGAGGAGCTGCTACGACGGCTTTCAGTTTGAATTGTATCTTCTTATCTTTAAATTCAGTCAACAAATCACAAAAGTTTGCCCAAGAATCAAGATTGTGATCGTAATCTGCATTCAGCGTGGAGGCTGTTGTGTTTCAGGCCTATGCTCGGAGATGGTTCTTCATCATAGTTTGTCATCTTTGAATGTTCATGATACACAGTTGCAAGATGGATGATAACATGGAAATAATAACCTCCCGTCACATGACAGGGAGGCCACCGCATCCATTTCCACCTGTGGAGCAAATACAGCCCTCAAGCTTCCGTTTGCAAGCGCAGGTACATTTCCCTCCCTTTCAGAAGCCCGAAGGCTGACGAGAACCCCGTGGAACGGAGACGACAGAAAGGGAGCAAAGCACAAACACGCGGAGTCAACGAAAGGCAGTGAAAGAGCTTTTCAAACAATGCAACCCAGTAAATGGAGACGGATCGAGGCTGGCGCCGCTATGTTGACGGGTTTGCACTGAGAAGAGGCCGCGTGGAACAATGATGCCTCATCTGTCGCCTCCGAGCGGAGGAGAAAGATGAGCACGAGATTGTTGCCTATAAGTCACATTTGGTACCCTGCCTCTCATTTCCCTTTTCAGGTCTCTTCCATTCTGTGTTTCTTTCCAAGGCTGCTTTGCAGCGGTATGACGAGACTGACGGGAAGGTTGAAACATTTATGAATCTATAAAAGCTCCACACGTCGTTCTTTGAATGTCTGGAAGGAACAGAAGAGGCATAAAGATGAGACTTGTTTAAGGTTGTATGAAGTTAAAATGTTTATTCATATGAAGGCAAGTAAAAATCACTCTTGCATCTGTTCTAGATTCTACAAAGAAATGATTTAATGTATCAACTTCATTCGTTGAAGATTGTGTATCCGTATTTATCTCTACATTTTGGCTTTAATCTGCACAAGATTGCAGCTCAGGTGAGTCCTGAAGAACTCCTGGATCTCCTCCCACAGGTGGACCTCAGCTGCAGCGTGGGACCCGGCCTCGCCCCCCAACAGCACCACCTTGCCTATCACCCAATGCAAACTGGAGGGGCAGTATGGTCCGTAAGGCGGCTCTAGATAGTGTCCCGCTCCGGGGTAACACACGCTCTCAAAGTTGTCCTTCCCGTGACGCTTGAGTCGCTCCACCATCATGTCCACGTAAGCCTTGCTGTCCCAGTTGAGGTCGTCCTCTGAGGCCACGAAGAGGAGACGTCCCTCCGCCCGCTCCACAGGGATCAGCGTGGCCTTGTTCTCCTCTGCACGAGGGTCGTTCAGAACCTTCTTGGTATTGAAGGCCTCGGACTCAGTGGGAATCAGCTTGCTGAGGTCAACCATTAACGGGGGGAGGATCTGGCTCTTCTTATAGTAGAGGGGAAGAAGCGTGTTGGCGGAGCAGCCGTTGATCCACACTACGGCCTCGACACCTTGCAGGTAAGAGGCCATCGACAGTGCCAGATCTCCGGTTTTCGAAATTGAAATCACACCAACTCCTTTACCGCCAACCTGCAGGGGGAACAAAATGAATTACGCATTAGTTTTCCTGCAGATAGGCATGAAGTATTCTCTAAGTCCTCTAAGGGTGGTTAGACAACCACACTCTGAAATGTGTCACCAAAAATCTCAAAAGATTTAGAGAACTCCCCTTATCTTGTTTTCTCAAAAACTGTATTGCTTCTTCGAAATAATCCAGATGGATCTCTTTCATCTTCTTGGGCAAGTCATCGTAACCGTACGCCACTACGGTCAGGACCACAAATCCTCGAGTGGCGAGCAGAGCGCCCCTCTTCTCAGAGAAACCTCCCCCTAAAATGTATAAATCCAGCACTGCAGGGAATGGACCCACTCCTGGATCGGAAAAAACATTGAGGGAGGATTGAGAGTGATATACATGCTACATGCTAGCTATCATGTGTGTTCTGTTTTCGTCACTTTCAATTGTAAAAAAGGTCAATTCATTGTATCTTTGATCTCTTGGGTGAAGATTTTTTATGCAACTTAGAGGCTTAAAGGCCACCGACCTGGCGGAGTGAAGAGGACCCCACGAATATTCCCCTCTCTGACCGTGCGCCGGATGACTCCGTCTCCAATCAGCAGCCTCTCATTGGTCGCTTCTGCCAGCATCCTGCCCTCCTCGTCTCCCTCCTCCTCCTCGTGCACTGAGATCTTCACCACGTGGGCGTTTAGAGACTTTGTTCTTTGGAACCTCTTGTGCAAAGCGTCCGGCCTCATGGACCAAAGCAGACCCATGGGTTCAACGCCGGTGTAGGTCCCACCGAGGGAGGGGTCCCTCTCCAGGTCGATCTGCCCGCTCCCATCAGCCCTGAAGGTGGCCGAGGAGCTGAACACCACTCCCTTCTCGTCAGTGGATCTGGCTCTCAGGGTGACCATCTGTCCCGACCTGAGACCGGCCACCTTCACCTGGACGGGCTCGTCGAACATGCATCTGGCTCTCGGCAGCAGACTCAGGCGGACTTGGGAGGACATCTTTCTGAAAATGCGGTGGTTTGTTCTCTACAAATCTTCACTGTAATTGTAAAAGAGGAAATTCACTTGAATTTGAAACACTTTGACGAAGCAGATGAACACGTCATGAATGTTTTTCCGTAAAACTTTCTCCTCGCCAATTCAGCAAATTAAATAATATGTTACCAGCTAACTGTTGCTCTTGGACTCATATTTAGAGGTGAAGTACTGTTCCTACGCTGATAGTCAATAGATTGAACGCATGGTTGGCTCTTAAGTAATCTTCTATTATGCTCAAATCGGTCAGGGTTTTAAGCAGGTCAGTCAGGGATTTCAGATTTGACCACCAGATGGAGCCAGCAGAGAGTCATAAATACCTTGGAGCAGTTTTTGAAGGACAAACACAGGGGAAGGGCTGGTAGAATTATTTTGGAACCGGCTTGATAAGTTTAGCTTTACACCTGGACCATGGGACTTTTTCACAAAATATTATACTATTCATACTGTTCTTAACTTTGTAATTGTATTGCTTCTGCTAGTTAATACTTTATCATTTTTAAACTTTAGTTAGTTGACTCTTTTTGACTTCTCGTCTCAGAAGGGGCGACGGTAACAGTAGTGATCCATCAGAGGTTCAGAACTCCACAGATCAAAGAACCAAAGGATGTTTAAAGACTATTATTTAATTAACAGTGAATTTTCGTTTCTCAAAATTAGCCTGAAAGTAAACCGAGTAATTACATGAATATGTTGGTATTTTTTACAGACAGAAGATAATTTATCTGGTATTTTGGATTTGATGCAATTGGCGGAGAAGATGTTAAAGTAAGCATACAGGTATGCCCAGATGTGAACATCTGCAACCTGTAAGACAGGTGATTGTCCCTGATGACGGTCAATGCTTTCAGACATGAAATGACTCTCTGTATCTGCTTCACTCAAATACTTGTTTGAGTTCCCTACGACTGGAGAGGACTCGCTCACAGACGTGTGTAATAAATGTCTGTAATGACATTAGCTTGTCCATAAAAAAAAACTGACTCAAACTCACACTATTGATATTAGAGTTCATGTTTAAATGATTACTTGTCTTGTTTCGTCTTTTTATTTCCTGTCAGAAAGTCATGAGATGAAATAAAATAGGAATGTGTCTTACCTGCAGCACGGCGCTCACCTAGAATCAGACTGTTGGATGTGGGTTTTAAAGTCACCTCTCTGATCCTGTCAATCATTTTATGTTTATCGATGGGACGGAGCGTTCTTAAGTGTGTGTGTGTGTGTGTGTGTGTGTGTGGGTGTGCTTTTGAGCCAAACAGACTGGAGAGGGTGAGTTCATCTGGTTTGTTGAATAGACAATAAAGAAGAGAATCATGTTTCAGGAGTAAACCTACTTATAACAATGACTTATAAATAACTCATATAAGGTCTTTTTTCTATATCGTCAAACAGGTATTTCAATGGTTTAAAACATAAATTATGTGAAGAATGTTGAATATTTACAGAGCCCAAGGCAGCATCTTAAAATTCCTTTCATTGTTTAAACTCAATGTGAAAGTGGGTGACAACTTATCAGTTGTCCCCATTACTCACAGCCATATTTTGACTAATCCTTGTTAATTTATTTACAGCCACAGTTCCAGTGTGATCTGAACCTTCAGACATTTATTATCCAGTTTGTGTTTAATGACAGTTCATATAACATCAGTATCAGTGAACAAGGTACTCTTCAGTACTTAACTTTAGCTATTCAGTGATTGATTTGTGCATTTCATCAGATAATCATTATCTCTTTTGGAACACACAGGGTATATGCTAAGAAACAGAGCCTGCAGGAGCCAATCTGTTCCTTTTATTTAAACATTGATAACGTCAGCAGGGAGTCTGGGGGCAAATAGGTTGCATAAAGTTACTTGTAATTGTATTATATGTATGTGCTTAGCTTATATTGTCCTCAAAGCAGTTGCAGATAAAAATCTCCATATCGACTGTTCTGTAACAAATGCAGGACTCGATCACCTTATTTTAAAGCTTACATCGGCATCTAGAGGCTACTTTCCTCGATTAAAACCCCTAAATATGACAATCTGCCTGTCACACCGCGGTGAACTTGTCGGGTTTGTTTTATTTTGTCTGGTCCATTTGTCTTGTCAATTCCTGTTTAAGCCTCTAAAACCACGTCATGGTGTTCTGCTCCGTTGTTTTTCCTCCAAGAGAGTAATTCTGATTTTGTGAAATCATACATTTAGGTTAATAGTTTAATGTTTTCATCGTCCTTTGTTTCCTCCATAAGGAGTGAATTTTGTTTTGATAATCTTTCGTAGTGCCTCCAGTTTTAAGGAGTAATTTTTGTTAAGTGACATTGCCTCCGGCCAAAGAGTGTTTACCCGGTATTCTGATGAAGTTAGAAGCCTTCTCGTTTTCCTCGAGGGGCACAAAACTCCACTGCCTCCTTTAAATAATCCGGATGGATCTCTCTGATGTTCCTCGCTGTCAGGGATGCAGGACTCAAATGCAGACTTCTCAAAAACAAAAGACTTTAATAGTCACAACGGCAAAACAAAAGGCCAAGGGGCAAAAACACACAGGAACCAGGGGGGAAAACAGCAGGCATGAAACTACGGACATCCACGACGAAAGACAATGACGCGACAAGTGACACAAGAGACACACGGCTTAAATACACAAGGGAGGTGCAGGTGATTGGACACAGGTGGAAACTATTAGACAATCACAGGGGATGACGGGACAAGGCAGGAAGTGAAGTTACCCGGGGACACGAGTGGCAGAAAACTACAAAATACAACAGGAAGTGAACCACACCGTGACACCTCGCCCTGTCGCTGTGACCGTACAGCGCTACAGTCAGAACCACAAACCCTCGGCCGGCCAGCAGGGAGGCCCTTTTCTCTGACAAACCTCCACTGAAGGTGTAGAGATCCAACACAGCGGGGAACGGACCTTCTCCTGGATTGAAACGCAGAAGGTTAACACTGCTATAACACTGCAGCTAAATCCTATCAAACATAATTGATAATCCATTACTTTTAATGTTGGTTATTGAAGGATATGAATATTTGATAGAGGCAATGAAGAACCTGGCGGAGTGAGGAGGACCCCACGAATATTCTCCTCTCCGACCGTGCGCCGGATGACCCCGTCTCCCATTAGGAGCCTTTCATTGGTCGCTTCTGCCAGGATCCTGCCCTCCTCCTTTTCCTGGTCATGAACTGAGATCTTCACTCCGTGGGGGTTTAGAGACTTAGTTCTTTGGAACTTCATATGCAAAGTGTCCGGCCTCATGGACCAAAGCAGACCCATGGGTTCAACGCCGGTGTAGGTCCCACCGAGGGAGGGGTCCCTCTCCAGGTCGCTCCCATCAGCCCTGAAGGTGGCCGAGGAGCTGAACACCACTGTAATTGTAAAAGAGAAATTAAAATTTCACTTGAGATTGAAACACTTTGACAAAGCAAATGAACACGTCATGAATGTTTTTCTGTAAAAGTTTCTCCTCGCTTATTTAGCACATTAAATCATATGTAACCAGCTAATTGTTGCTCTTGGACTCATATTTAGAGGTGAAGTACTGTTCCTACGCTGATAGTCAATAGATTGAACACATGGTTGGCTCTTAAATTATCTTCTATTATAGTCAAATCGGTCAGGGATTAAGCAGAAGAGCACACCTAGTGGTAGAAATTATAATACATGTGATCATATTTAGTGATAGAATTGTAGTTTGTGGGTTATTAGAAATTAGTTATAAAGTTAGCATGTTGAATTCATATTGAAATTATTAATATAACACAATTCAGTAATTTTATCTAACTTAATTACTGCTCACAATAACATCCTGTCACAATGTAACGTTAAACCTGAGGAAGGATTTTTAATTCATTCACTTTTTGTCCCCAAGGATGGTTTTATGGAGGTCTTGTCTAGCAAGACTAAAACCACGTCATGGTGTTCTGCTCCATTGTTTTTCCTCCAATAGAGTAATTCTGATTTTGTGCAATCATACATTTAGGTTAATGGTTAATGTTTTCATCGTCCTTTGTTTCCTCCGTAGGGAGTGAATTTTGTTTTGATAATCTTTCGTAGTGCCTCCAGTTTTAAGCAGTGTTTTTTGTTAAGTGACGTTGCCTCTGTCCAAAGAGTGTTTACCCGGAATTCTGATGAAGTTAGAAGCCTTTTTGTTTTCCTCGAGTGGAGCGACTTTTGGTCGATTTAGTTTTTATAGCCACACTTCTTCCTAAATTATTTATTGGTAGAAGTGTGATCTAGACAATAGTTACAGATCGTATTTATTTCTCTGCCTTGGAGATCCAGTCTTACTAATAAAGACTACAAATCCCTTAAAACCCTGCAACTGTGTTCTGCCGGGTCGTGACGCTGCCAAATAGAGAATGTAATGTCATAATTTGAGTGTTGGCAAAAGGCAAAGAGGCAATTAGAAAGCTTTGTATATTTGATAAAACATCTCAATACAATACGTTAAAGTCACATACTAATACAAACTCAGTAATCATGCTTTGTGTTTATATTTCGGTAGTTTTATTATTTGCTTGTTTTATTTGATTACAGTTGTAACCCCCCCTCAGCTGTTACCCATCTCTCTCACATCGTGATATTTGCATCTAGAGTTTAGCTTTAGTCTGCGTAGCATCACAGCTCAGGTGAGTCCTGAAGAACTCCTGGATCTTCTCCCACAGGTGGACCTCAGCAGCAGCGTGGGACCAGGCCTCTCCCCCTAAAAGGACCGGACTGCCGACAACTGCATGCAAACTGGAGGGGCAGTAGGGTCCGTAAGGCGGCTCTAGACAGTGTCCCGCTCCGGGGTAACACACAATCTCAAAGTTGTCCTTCCCGTTACGCTGCAGTCGCTCCACCATCATGTCCAAGTAAGCCTTGCTGTCCCAGTTGAGGTCGTCCTCTGAGGCCACAAAGAGGAAACGTCCCTCCGCCCGCTCCACAGGGATCAGCGTGGCCTCGTTCTCCTCTGCACGAGGGTCGTTCAGAACCTTCTTGGTATTGAAGGCCTCCGACTCAGTGGGAATCAGCTTGCTGAGGTCAACCATTAACGGGGGGAGGATCTGGCTCTTCTTATAGTAGAGAGGAAGAAGCGTGTTGGCGGAGCAGCCGTTGATGCACACTACGGCCTCGACACCTTGCAGGTAAGAGGCCATCGACAGTGCCAGATCTCCACTTTTTGAAATGGATATCACACCAACTCCTTTACCACCAACCTGTGGTCCAACATACCAACGATTAGCTGCTTGTTATTAAATATTTTGGCAGTGTTATAGACAGAAAACCTGCAAAAAGGTGTCCCAAAAAACAACTGTTTTCTCAGAGATTAAGAGTTTACAGTTCAAACAACTTGCCTTATGTTGTTTTTTCAAAAACTCCACTGCCTCCTCTAAATAATCCAGATGGACCTCTTTGATGTTCCTCGCCCTGTCGATGTTACCGTACAGCGCTACAGTCAGAACCACAAACCCTCGGCTTGCCAGCAAGGAGGCCCTTTTCTCTGACAAACCTCCACTGAAGGTGTAGAGATCCAACACAGCGGGGAACGGACCATCTCCTGGATCGAAACAGAGAAGGTTAACACTACTATAACACTGCAGCTAAATCCTATCAAAACATAATTGATAATCCATTACTTTTAATGTTGGTTATTAAAGGATTTGAATATTTGATAGAGACAAAGAAGAACCTGGCGGAGTGAAGAGGGCCCCACGAATATTCCCCTCTCTGACCGTGCGCCGGATGACCCCGTCTCCGATCAGGAGCCTTTCATTGGTCGCTTCTGCCAGGATCCTGCCCTCCTCCTTTTCCTGGTCATGAACTGAGATCTTCACTCCGTGGGGGTTTAGAGACTTAGTTCTTTGGAACTTCATGTGCAAAGTGTTCGGCCTCATGGACCAAAGCAGACCCATGGGTTCAACGCCTGTGTAGGTCCCACCGAGGGAGGGGTCCCTCTCCAGGTCGATCTGCCCGCTCCCATCAGCCCTGAAGGTGGCCGAGGAGCTGAACACCACTCCCTTCTCGTCAGTGGATCTGGCTCTCAGGGTGACCATCTGTCTCGACCTGAGACCGGCCACCTTCACCTGGACGGGCTCGTCGAACATGCATCTGGCTCTCGGCAGCAGCCTCAGGCGGACTTGGGAGGACATCTTTCTGAAAAGGCTGTGGTTTGTTCTTTACAAATCTTCACTGTAATTGTAAAAGAGGAAATTGGAATTTGAAAATTCACATGAGTTTGAAACACTTCATGAATGTTTTACTGTAAAAGTTTCTCCTCGCCAATTTAGGGCATTAAACAATACGTAACCAGCTAATTGTCGCTCTTGGACTCAAATTTAGAGGTGAAGTACTGTTCCTACGCTGATAGTCTTAACTTTGTAATTGTATTGCTTCTGTTAGTTAATAAATTCTATATATTTTTTAAATTTGAAATAGTCAACTCTTTTTGACTTCGTCTCAGAAGGGGCGACGGTAACAGTAGTGATCCTTGATCAGAAGTTCAGAAGTTCAGAACCAAAGGATGTTTAAAGACTTATTTAATTAACAGTGAATCTTCATTTCTCAAAATTAGCCTAAAAGTAAACCGAGTAATTACATAAATATGTTGGTATTTTTAAGAGACAGAAGATAAATTGTCTGGTATTTTTGATTTGATGCAATTGGCGGAGAAGATTTTAAAATAAGCATACAGGTATGCCCAGATGTGAACATCTGCAACCTGTAAGACAGGTGATTGTCCCTGATGACGGTCAATGCTTTCAGACATGAAATGACTCTCTGTATCTGCTTCACTCAAATACTTGTTTGAATTCCCTACGACAGGAGAGGACTCGTTCACAGACGTGTGTAATAAATGGCTGTAATGACATTAGCCTGTCCATAAAAACACAGACTCAAACTCACACTATTGATATTAGAGTTAATTTTTAAATGATTACTTGTCTTGTTTCATCTTATTTCCAGTCAGAAAGTCATGAGATGAAATAAAATAGGAATGTGTCTTACCTGCAGCACGGCGCTCACCTAGAATCAGACTGTTGGATGTGGGTTTTAAAGTCACTTCTCTGATCCTGTCAATCATTTTATGTTGATCGATGGGACGGAGCGTTCCTGTGTGTGTGTGTGTGTGTGTGTGTGTGTGTGTGTGTGTGTGTGTGTGTGTGTGTGTGTGAGCCAAACAGAGACTGGACAGGGTGAGTTCATCTGATTTGTTGAATAGACAATAAAGAAGAGAACCATGTTTCAGGAGTAAACCTACTTATAACAATGACTTATGAATAACTCATATATGTAATTTTTTCTTACATCGTCAAACGAGTATTTCAATGGTTCAAAACATCAATTATGTGAAGAATGTTGAACTTTTTATTTGTCCCCATTATTCACAGCCATATTTTGACTAATCCTTGTTAATTGATTTACAGCCACAG
Organism: Gasterosteus aculeatus; assembly: GCF_964276395.1. Lineage (NCBI taxonomy): Eukaryota > Metazoa > Chordata > Actinopteri > Perciformes > Gasterosteidae > Gasterosteus > Gasterosteus aculeatus. The sequence continues at coordinate 16,533,955 of NC_135690.1, forward strand.
TTCCAGTGGGATCTGAACCTTCAGACATTTATTATCCAGTTTGTGTTAAATGACAGTTCAAATAACATCAGTATCAGTGAACAAGGTACTCTTCAGTACTTAACTTTAGCTATTCAGTGATTGATTTGTGCATTTCATCAGATAATCATTATCTCTTTTGGAACACACAGGGTATATGCTAAGAAACAGAGCCTGCAGGAGCCGGAGCCGATCTGTTCCTTTTATTTAAACACTGATAACGTTAGCAGGGAGTCTGGGGGCAAATAGGTTGCATAAAGTTATTTGTAATTGTATTAAATGTATGTATTGTACTGTTCTGTAACAAATCGACTCGATTAAAACCGCTAAATATTGTTTATTGTTTGTTTAAAAGGATCCCCATTAGCTGACGCTGAGGCGACAGCTAGTCTTCCTGGGGTCCAAACAAAAAAAATAATAATAATAATAAAGTACTGATTAAAGTAATAAAAAATAATGCAAAACACCAGGACACATGATACAACCTCGCTCAACCATTCCAGACGATGTTATGATGTTAAAAACAAATGCAGTCTTAATCTTTTTTTTAAAACCAGTTTTTCCCTTGATTTTACGAACCCCAACTGGAAGATTGTTCCAAAGCACAATTGACCTATAAAACACGGTCCTCTTCATAGAGTCAGATTTAGGTAGGGGTAAAGAAATCTGATGACTATTCGCCCCTCTTGTGTAATGTGAATGCATATCTGAATAGTAAATTATATTGTCATAAAGAAATTTAGGAATCCGGGTGTTAATGATTTTATTAAAAAAAACTAAAATATTAGCAGATAGTCTATGCTTGAGCACCAGCAGAGCAAGACGGTCATGCATCTCTGCAACTCTAGTTCGCAAAGAACAACCAAGAACCAGTCTCTCAGCCTTATTTTGAGCCACTTGTAATTTTTTTAAATGACTGCTTGCTGCAGCACACCATACAACAGAACAGTAATCCAGATGACACAAAGCCAATGTACAAACAACACGACTGAACAACCGTGAATTTAGAAATTATGAACATTTATGCGTTACTGCTACAGCTCTGTCCATTTTAGCAACCACTTTGTTGATGTGATCAGACCATGACAATGTGGAATCCAGCCAAAGTCCAAGAAGCTTCACCTTTTTTACTTGCTGTACATTTTGACCATTTACTTGTATACTAATTTTCGGATTATCAGATAGTCTATGCTTAGAACCAAATATTATACTCATAGTTTTTGCTTATAGGAATGGTCAAGTTTATTTGTTTTGATCCAGTTATACAATTTGCTCATCTCGCAAGACAGAACCTGATTAAGCTCTGAACATGTGGGGGCTGCATAATAAAGAGTGGAATCATCAGCAAACATAGTTAATGTAGCCTTACTGAGTATATACGGCATATCATTCGTAAAAATCGAAAATAACAAAGGTCCGAGGCAACTTCCTTGAGGAACACCACAATCCAGGGACTTCCTAAAATACACCGTTAAAATAAACTCTTTGCGACCTCTCCGACAAATAGCTCTTAAACCACCTGATTGCTGATGAATGAACTAATGAGTTTGGAAATCAAAATGTCATGGTCAATCACATCGAAGGCAGCACTGAAGTCTAGTAATACTGTACCCACTAGCATTGAGTTATCAATTGCTGTTAGCCAGCTATCCGACATTTGCGTCATTGCAGTGCAGGTGGAATGACCATTCCTATAAGCATACTGAAACATCGTAGTCAAATTGTTGTTAGAAAAGTAATCTTGTACTTGCTCAAATACAATCTTTTCCAGTAATTTACTTAGAATAGGCAGAATGCTAATAGGCCTACTATTTGGGCCCCAGAAAGTTGATTTTGTATCTTTGGGTAAAGGGATTATCTTGCCTTCCTTCCAAGTTCCCAGTTTTGGACACACACCACTAATCAGACATCTGTTAAAAATGTGACAGATTGGTTTAGAAATATGTCCAGCTGATAACTTTAACAGCCGACTATCCAAGTTGTCTGTACCAACAGACCCACCAACAGTTAAAGATCTCAACAACATTTCCACCTGTACAACATTAACCTGATTCAATTCAAAACTACACATTTTATCTTTCATAATACACCTTTCAATTAGCTCATTTGACTTGGAACCAACAGTGCATTTCATTGTCTCTCTAAAGTTAAAAACCTTATTAACAAAATAATCATTAAAATAATTTGCAATCTGTATTGGCTTAGTCAAATAAACTCCATCCAATTCAACAAAGGAAGTGCAAGTAGATTTTTTCCCCATGATTTCATTGAGTACATTCCACATTCTCTTACTATCTGTACCACTATCGTTAATTCTCTTCTGAAAATATTTTTTCTTTTTCACTCTATTCTCCTTGGTCACCTGATTCCTTAAAATACGATAAAATGTTCTGTCCTCAAGAGAGTCCGAAAGTACCGCAACCTTTTTAGCCTCTTCCCTTTGAGCCATTAAGCTCCTTAACTCAGTATCAACCCAAGGAGCACTTTTGGCTTTAACTGTAAATTTCTTTAATGGAGCGTGATGGTTAACAATTCTCATAAAACAATCCATAAATAAATCAAGGGATGCATCCACATCATTGATTTCACTAATCGAATTCCATTCAATATTATCCAATTCATTTTAAAAACTCTCCTCATTAAATACCCTATAAGATCTCTTCATAATTATTTTAGGAAAGGCTCTAGGTAGCTTAGTTCTTCTGGAAACAGCAATACAGTTATGATCGCTAAAGCCAACTGTTACAGAAATAGGTGTTGAGCACATATCAGGATTATTGGTGTAAATATGATCAATACATTTTGATGTTAAAGATCCTGTATTGTTACTAGAAACTCTTGTTGGTTGATCCATTAATTGAGATAAACCACAGGTGTCTGTCATGGTTTTAATCTTAATCTTCAGAGGACAAATATCAGACAGCCAATCAATATTTAGATCACCCAGCCAGTATAGCTCTCTGTTTTCCTCGGTCACCTTATCTAGCATATTACATAAACCATTTACGTACTCTATCTATAGCGGAGAGAGAGCACCAGCGGACTGACAACAGCCACCCCCCGTCCCCCCGTTCACCCGACCACTAGAAATGGGTTGTTTAGCGTGTGCGGTCGATACATATGTCTTTTTATTGTTTTTGCGTTGACACGCCTCTTTCATTATCGCCATGTTTCCATTATCCGATCGCCAGGTCGCCACCTTTCACGGTTTGGGGTTCACGTCTTGTTTTATTTTGTAGTTTTCTGCATTATGTCTCCCTGGTAACTTCACTTCCTGCCTTGTCCTGTCTTCCGCTGTGATTGTCTGTCGTGTCATGATTGTTTCCAGCTGTTTCCAATCGCCAGCACCTCCCTAGTGTATTTAAGCCATGTGTGTCTCTTGTTACTTGTCGCGTTATTGCATATTGTCTGGAGGCTCATGTCACCGTGTTCATGCTTCTTGTCTACGTCTGGCTTCTTGGGATCTAGCCTTTTTAAAAAAAAATTTAAAACCCTATGTTTGAGTCCTGCCTTCTATCCCCTCTCCGCCGCCGTTGACACCACCTGCCTACGATGTGATCGCCAGGTCACATGAACCGTCGCCACCTGCCTATGATGAAATTGCACTTTTATGTTTATGTTGAGTTTGTATCCTTATGGTTGAAATGCACTTATTGTAACCATAGTCACTTTGGATAAAAAAGTCAGCTATTGTAATGAACGGCCTGTCGCTCTGTTATGTATGGGGCGCCGTTTGTAAAATGTTGCACGTTCTAAAATCCTGTGCAGTTTTTGTAGCGTTAGGCATCCTACAGCAGTTTATCGTCAGTACAGTCACCAAAGAGGTTAATTAATACCTCCTAGTATTACATATTCACGGGAGAAAAAGGACAGACCGCCATCGTCTCTTTATCTGGGAACTCATAATATCCTTGTGCACGCAAGTACACATGTTGTAATGTGACATCACTGAAAAGGCTATTTACATGACCTTGCTTCTCATATTATAAAATATGCTTAACAGTTTTGCTACATTTAGCATGTCACTTTATCAATCATTTAGAGACACATTCATGTAAATTCATGGAGTAACTTTTGCAAGGACAATGTTTGGCAGTAACACAAAGTTGTTAAATAATATAAATGTTAAATGTAACTAGAAAATGCATTTCCTGCTGAAAATGCGTTGAAGCTGAAAGCTGAAATGAACTTCAGAACATTGCTGAAATTACAGAAAGTTGAAGGGAGTTTTAATACATTTGCTGAAGTGACAGATATTAGAAGAGCTGAAATTTATTTGAAATTGCTGAAAATACAGAAATGCGAGAAGCTGAAAGGAATTTCAATAGATGCTAGTTGCTGAAAAAGCAGAAATGAAAACAGCTGAAAAAATACAGAAATAATTATTTAAACATTGCTGTTACAGGCATAAGAGCTGAAATTCATTTAGAGAAATGCTGTGGGAAATGCAGGGGAAATTGAATTTCAATAGATTTTGAATAGAATAGATCGTAAATGAATTTAAAAAAAATACAGAAATAACAAAACCTGAGATGAATAAAAAGAGGTTTGAACTTGTTTGTAGTAATAGTATCAGTTATAAATGTAATTGTGGTACTAGTAGTACTAGCGGTAGAAGTAGTAATAGTAGGTTTATCAATAGCAGTAGAAACAGCTGTAATACACATACTATTAGTCATAAAAATATTTGTAGTAATATTAGTAGTAATTAGCGCCATATTAGCTAGCGCCATGTTTCCTCCCATGTAGGCCTGTGTGTTTGTCAGACTATCTAGGGGAGGGAGAGTAAGTGCTGGCACGCTGTTTTAGCCACTTGTTAGCCGTTTGGTTCTGTTATTGCTGGTGAAATGCTAGCTAGCGCCATGTTAGCGCTATGCTAGCTAGCGCCATGTTAGCTGGCATAGCGCCATGTTAGCTAGCGTGTTAGCTAGCGCCATGTTCTCCCCAGACCTGTGTGCCTGTCAGACTACGTAGGGGAGGGAGAGTGAGTGCTGTCAACGAGGCTGTGTGGTCGTCATGGAGACGGCTGATCACAGACCGCGCAGTAAACAGATTTTACCAAGAAGCCACACCTCAAACAAGTGTCCTCTAGCGCAAAACTATAACAGCTATCTAAAAATAAGAAGTTTGTGAGAGACCCAAGACTCTACCGAACGCAGGGAGGTGTTTTTTATGTCTGTCCGGTAATAAATGTGGCTCCCGTGGCAGTTTACAAATCGGGTACCTTCTGGATTTTTTGAGAAATATGTCGGCAGATTTGTATTGGAGCCTATGGGGCTTTTGGCAGAGGTTGTGTGACTGTTGGTCTCCGTAGGCCAAAACTAAAGAACTCCATAGCCACATTAATGCAATTAGCACAACCATGCCATCACTTTCACCTAAAATGAAGCCTCTAGAGTGTATACTTTGGCTCTGAGTACAGAAGTTCCATATTTTGTTAACCAGATTCTGACGCTGCTCTACTCTCCAGCCCTTTAGCTTTCACTCTAAGAAACGCAATACACACTCATGTAAAACTCAGAAACGGAGCGAAGAACTGGTGAAACATAATCAGTGATTATGAAAAAAGTAGAATAGATATCAACAAGCAGTTTTTTTATGTAATAGTTGAGACTAGTGTCAACATTTAAAAGTTCAAATGGTGTCTGTAGCTGAAAGATTGGCTAAAATATTAATGATTATTGATTTATATAGATTCAAGCATAAGAAGTAAAAAGCTAAAACGTCATAGCCCCCCTTCCATGAAAGAGCTGAATATTTTAATATTTGAACGGTTTTAATAGCTGAAAGTGTGAAGAAGTTGAAAGGTTGCACAGAAGAAATAGAAGTTCAAATAAAGATTCAAAGAACAATACTTGGAATGCTTAATGCATTCCAACAAATATAAATGTTAAATGTTCACTCTACATGTCAGACGTGACCACTGAACATTTCAATTTTTATGGTAATTCACGCTGCAGCCAGACAAGCTGGCAAGTCCGAATGAATTAGCTCTCGTTATAGAGCAGGGGTGTCAAACTTATTTTAGGTAGGAGGCCACATACTGTCCACGTTGATGTCATGCGTGGGGTGCACGGGCGCGAATCGTTGCGCAACCCCCCTTTGACCGGACCATCACCGAGGATTTGACCACGACTATCCGCACCCTTGTAACGTGCAACATTTTAAAAATGGCGCCCCATACAGACGAGGCTAACAGGCCGTTCATTACATTAGCTAACACTTTTATCCAAAGCGACTAAGGTTACAATAAGTGCATTTCAACCATAACGATACAAACTCAACATGAACATAAAAGTGCAATTTTGGCCGGCGTGCGGAGGGGGGACGGGGGTGGCTGTTGTCAGTCGGCTGGTGCTCTCTCTCCGCTGGTTGCGGTCGGTTAACAAAACGTTGAAAATGACCCTTTTCAGACTTTATGAACAAATACAGAATCCGTTTGTGTTCATTTCTAAAGCGTCGCATTAAGACCTTCTGTACATCACTTTATTACCGCGCTACTTGCAGGTCGCTGTGTTGTGCCTGATTCTCAATAAAGTTAGAAACAATAATTTACGGCGAACCCGTGGTCGTGCAGATACTCATGAACATGTCATTTGCACAAGGAGGAGGAGGCGGGTCCATGTCTCATGACAGGCAGATTGTCATATTTAGGGGTTTTAATCGAGGAAAGTAGCCACTCGATGCCGATGTAAGCTTTAAAATAAGGTGATCAAGTCCTGCATTTGTTACAGAACAGTCAATATGGAGATTTTTATCTGCAACTGCTTTGAGGACAATATAAGCTAAGCACATACATTTAAAACAATTACAAATAACTTTATGCAACCTATTTGCCCCCAGACTCCCTGCTAACGTTATCAGTGTTTAAATAGAGGGAACAGATCAGCTCCGGCTCCTGCAGGCTCTGTTTCTTAGCATATACCCTGTGTGTTCCAAACGAGATAATGATTATCTGATGAAATGCAAAAATCAATCACTGAATAGCCAAAGTACTGAAGAGTACCTTGTTCACTGATAGTGATGTTATTTGAACTGTCATTAAACACAAACTGGCTAATAAATGTCTGAAGGTTCAGATCACACTGGAACTGTGGCTTTAAATCAATTAACAAGGATTAGTCAAAATATGGCTGTGAATAATGGGGACAAATGATAAGTTGTCACCCACTTTCACATTAAGTTTAAACAATAAAAGCAATTTAAGATGCTGCCTTGGGCTCTGTAAATATTCAACATTTAACAGGACAATATAGGCTAAGTACATACATTTAAAACAATTACAAATAACTTTATGTAATATTTTTTCCCCCAGACTCCCCGCTGACGTTAGTGTTTAAATAGAGGGAACAGATCGGCTCCGGCTCCTGCAGGCTCTGTTTCTTAGCATATACCCTGTGTGTTCCAAAAGAGATAATGATTATCTGATGAAATGCACAAATCAATCATTGAATAGCTAAAGTTAAGTACTGAAGAGTACTTTGATCACTGATACTGATGTTATATGAACTGTCATTTAACACAAACTGGATCATAAATGTCTGAAGGTTCAGATCACACTGGAACTGTGGCTGTAAATAAATTAACAAGGATTAGTCAAAATATGGCTGTGAATAATGGGGACAAATGATAAGTTCAACATTCTTCACATAATTTATGTTTTGAACCATTGAAATACCCGTTTGACGATGTAAGAAAAACTAACTTAAATGAGTTATTCATAACTCATTGTTATAAGAAGGTTTACTCCTGAAACATGATTCTCTTCTTTATTTTCTATTCAACAAATCAGATGAACTCACCCTGTCCAGTCTCTGTTTGGCTCACACAAACACACACACACACACACACACACACACACACACTAAGGAACGCTCCGTCCCATCGACCAACATAAAATGATTGACAGGATCAGAGAGGTGACTTTAAAACCCACATCCAACCGTCTGATTCTAGGTGAGCGCCGTGCTGCAGGTAAGACACATTCCTATTTTATTTCATCTCATGACTTTCTGACTGGAAATAAGATGAAACAAGACAAGTAATCATTTAAAAATTAACTCTAATATCAATAGTGTGAGTTTGAGTCTGTGTTTTTATGGACAGGCTAATGTCATTAAAGCCATTTATTACACACGTCTGTGAGCGAGTCCTCTCCTGTCGTAGGGAACTCAAACAAGTATTTGAGTGAAGCAGATACAGAGAGTCATTTCATGTCTGAAAGCATTGACCGTCATCAGGGACAATCACCTGTCTTACAGGTTGCAGATGTTCACATCTGGGCATACCTGTATGCTTACTTTAACATCTTCGCCACCAATTGCATCAAATCCAAAATACCAGACAATTTATCTTCTGTCTGTAAAAAATACCAACATATTCATGTAATTACTCGGTTTACTTTTAGGCTAATTTTGAGAAACTAAGATTCACTGTTAATTAAATAAGTCTTTAAACATCCTTTGGTTCTGTGATTTGTGGAGTTCTGAACCGCTGATCAAGGATCACTACTGTTACCGTCGCCCCTTCTGAGACGAGAAGTCAAAAAGAGTCAACTAACTCAAGTTTAAAAATTATATAGAATTCATTAACTAGCAGAAGCAATACAATTAAAGTTAAGAAAAGTATGAATAGTATAATATTTTGTAAAATAGAGAAGTCCCATGGTCCAGGTGTAAAGCCATTTATCAAGTTGGTGCCAAAATAATTCTACCAGCCCTTCCCCTGTCTTTGTCCTTCAAAAACTGCTCCAAGGTGTTTATGACTCCGTCCTGGCTCCATCTGATGGTCGAATCTGAAATCCCTGACTGACCGATCCCTGTTTACTTATTACCACAGTACATTCATTGAGGCTTAAAGCTTCTTCGTGTAAACATGACGAAACATGCATAATAACATCATCTAATAGCCAGTACACTTTAACAAAAACACATCCTAAATCATCACAGTTCATCACATGTCACCATTATGTTCATCAGTTTATATGGTCTTGACCTGTATTCTATGACTGACTATAACATTCCACTGGTCACTTTTACTGTCATTTTTCACTTTGTCGTCACTTTGTTACTTGTTCGCTAGTGCACTTTATGCTCAATATTTTTTTAATATTTTAAAATTTGAACTCTAACTTCATTCTCTTATTTTATACTAACCCATAGCTTGATTCTACTATCCCATTGCATTAGCATTTCATTTTACTTCCTTTTATAACTTGTGCACTGCTGTCTTGTCTATTGTTACACTGTCTACTGTCGCGCACAAACCGCCAAGACAGATTCCTTGTATGTTTGACATATTTTGGCAAAAAATGATTCCTGATTCCTGAAGGAAGAATTAAGAGTCCTTCCTCAGATTTTGAGGAGAAAATGTGGAAGAATTAAGAGTCCTTCAACAGGTTTTATGTTACATTGTGACAGGATGTTAATGTGAACAGTAATTAAATGACTATGAATCGTTTGATTCATATTGCAATTATTAATATTACATGCTAATGTTATAACTAATTTCTAATAACCCACAAACTACAATTCTATCACTAAATATGATCACATGTATTATATTTTCTACCACTAGGTGTGCTCTTCTGCTTAAATCCCTAACAGAGTTGATCATAATAGGAGATAACTTAAGAGCCAACCATGTGTTCAATCTATTGACTATCAGCGTGGGAACAGTACTTCACCTCTAAATATATGTCCAAGAGCAACAGTTAGCTGGTAACATTATTTAATGCCCTAGATTGGCGAGGAGAAACTTTACAGAAAAACATTCATGACGTGTTCATCTGGTTTGTCAGTTTTCCAAACTAAAGCGAATTTTCAATCTCCAATTTCTCTTTTACAATTACAGTGAAGATTTGTAAAGAACAAACCACAGCATTTTCAGAAAGATGTCCTCCCAAGTCCGCCTGAGGCTGCTGCCGAGAGCCAGATGCATGTTCGACGAGCCCGTCCAGGTGAAGGTGGCCGGTCTCAGGTCGAGACAGATGGTCACCCTGAGAGCCAGATCCACTGACGAGAAGGGAGTGGTGTTCAGCTCCTCGGCCACCTTCAGGGCTGATGGGAGCGGGCAGATCGACCTGGAGAGGGACCCCTCCCTCGGTGGGACCTACACCGGCGTTGAACCCATGGGTCTGCTTTGGTCCATGAGGCCGGACACTTTGCACAAAGATTTCCGAAAAACTAAGTCTCTAAACCCCTACGTGGTGAAGATCTCAGTTCATGACCAGGAAAAGGAAGAGGGGGGCAGGATGCTGGCAGAAGAGACCAATGAAAGGCTCCTGATCGGAGACGGGGTCATCCGGCGCACGGTCAGAGAGGGGAATATTCGTGGGGCCCTCTTCACTCCGCCAGGTTCTTTATTGACTCTATCAGATATTCAAATCCTTTAATAACCAACATTAAAAGTAATTGATTATCAATTATGTTTTGATAGGATTTAGCTGCAGTGTTATAGTAGTGTTAACCTTCTGTGTTTCGATCCAGGAGAAGGTCCGTTCCCCGCTGTGTTGGATCTCTACACCTTCAGTGGAGGTTTGTCAGAGAAAAGGGCCTCCCTGCTGGCCGGCCGAGGGTTTGTGGTTCTGACTGTAGCGCTGTACGGTAACATCGACAGGGCGAGGAACATCAAAGAGATCCATCTGGATTATTTAGAGGAGGCAGTGGAGTTTTTGAAAAAACAATATAAGGCAAGTTGTTTGAACTGTAAACTGTTAATTTCTGAGAATACAGGTTTTTTTGGGACACCTTTTTGTACTTTTTCTGTCTGCCACTCTGCCAAAGTATTTAATAACAAGCAGCTAATCGTTGGTGTGTTGGACCACAGGTTGGCAGTAAAGGAGTTGGTGTGATATCCCTTTCAAAAAGTGGAGATCTGGCACTGTCGATGGCCTCTTACCTGCAAGGAGTCGAGGCCGTAGTGTGGATCAACGGCTGCTCCGCCAACACGCTTCTTCCTCTCTACTATAAGAAGAGCCAGATCCTCCCCGCGTTAATGATTGACCTCAGCAAGCTGATTCCCACTGAGTCAGAGGCCTTCAATACCAAGAAGGTTCTGAACGACCCTTGTGCAGAGGAGAACGAGGAGACGCTGATCCCTGTGGAGCGGGCGGAAGGACGTTTCCTCTTTGTGGCCTCAGAGGACGACCTCAACTGGGACAGCAAGGCTTATGTGGACATGATGGTGGAGCGACTGCAGCGTAACGGGAAGGACAACTTTGAGAGTGTATGTTACCCCGGAGCGGGACACTGTCTAGAGCCGCCTTACGGACCCTACTGCCCCTCCGGTTTTCATGGAGTTGTCGGCGGGCCAGTCTTGTTGGGGGGCGAGGCCTGGTCCCACGCTGCAGCTGAGGTCCACCTGTGGAAGAAGATCCAGGAGTTCTTCAGGACTCACCTGAGCTGTGACGCAGGACTAAAGCTAAACTCTAGAAGCAAATATCACGATATGAGAGAGATGAGTAACAGCTGAGGGGGGTTACAACTGCAATCAAATGAAACAAGCAAATATTAAAACTTCCAAAATATAAACACAAAGCCTGATTACTGAGTTTGTATTAGTACATGAATTTACCGTATTGTATTGATGTCTTTATCAAATATACAAAGCTTGTCAGGAAGTTACGTTTGGGAAGGTATGACTCAAGAAACAAAAAATGACTTTAACAGACAAAAAACGCAGACAAGAACAGGAGACAAGAACTATGACGTGGACATGGGCTTCCGTGAAATTAACAATGACGTGACAAGAGACACACATGGCTTAAATACACTACGGAGGTGCAGGTGATTGGACACAGGTGGAAACAATCATGACACGACAGACAATCACAGGGGAAGACAGGACAAGCCAGGAAGTGAAGTTACCAGGGAGACATGATGCAGAGAACTACAAAATAAAACCGGACATGAACCACCAAAAGATGCTGCATTCTAGGAGGAAAACAAAAAAGCTTTTAACTAGTCCGCTGGTGCTCTCTCTCCGCTGGCAGCGGCCGGTTATCAAAACATTGGCCAAATGACCCTTTTCAGGCTTTATGAACAAATACAGAATCCCTTTGTGTTCATTTCTAAAGCATCGCATTAAGACATACGTCACTTTATTTAAGACGCTGCGCTACTTGCAGGTCGCTGTGTTGTGCCTGATTCTCAATAAAGTTAGAAACAATGATTTACGGCAAACCCGTGGTCGTGAAGATACTCATTAACATGTCATTTGCACGAGGAGGAGGAGGCGGGTCCATGTCTCTACTGAAAAAAGATCCTTCCACCGACCACCAGAAGAACCGACCACTTTTCGCACCCGGCGTCACTCAGGGAACTGGTGACACATGAGGAAAGGGTAAGTGACCTGAAATGAGTGGAGAGTTACTATTTCAAAATAAAACAGAAAAAGACAAGACAAATGGAGCAGACAAAATAAAACAAACCAAACAAGTTCACCGCGGTGTGACAGGCAGATTGTCATATACAGGGGTTTTAATCGAGGAAAGTAGCCTCTAGATGCCGATGTAAGCTTTAAAATAAGGTGATCGAGTCCTGCATTTGTTACAGAACAGTCGATATGGAGATTTGTATCTGCAACTGCTTTGAGGACAATATAAGCTAAATACATACATTTAAAACAATTACAAATAACTTTATGCAACCTATTTGCCCCCAGACTCCCTGCTAACGTTATCAGTGTTTAAATAGAGGGAACAGATTGGCTCCGGCTCCTGCAGGCTCTGTTTCTTAGCATATACCCTGTGTGTTCCAAAAGAGATAATGATTATCTGATGAAATGCACAAATCAATCACTGAATAGCCAAAGTTAAGTACTGAAGAGTACCTTGTTCACTGATAGTGATGTTATTTGAACTGTCATTAAACACAAACTGGCTAATAAATGTCTGAAGGTTCAGATCACACTGGAACTGTGGCTGTAAATAAATTAACAAGGATTAGTCAAAATATGGCTGTGAGTAATGGGGACAAATGATAAGTTGTCACCCACTTTCAGATTGAGTTTAACCAATAAAAGCAATTTAAGATGCTGCCTTGGGCTCTGTAAATATTCAACATTCTTCACATAATTTATGTTTTTAACCATTGAAATACCGGGGCGGCACGGTGGCGTGGTGGTTAGCACTGTCACCTCACAGCAAGAAGGTTCCGCCCAGTGGCCTTTCTGTGGGGAGTCTGCATGTTCTCCCCATGTCTGCGTGGGTTCTCTCTGGGTTCTCCGGCTTCCTCCCACAGTCCAAAGACATGCTCTGGGGATCAGGTTAATTGGGGACTTTAAATTGCCCGTAGATGTGTGAATAGTTGTATTGGTCTGTGTTGGCTGGCGACCAATCCAGGATGTACCCTGTCTATCGCCCGAAGTTGGCTGGGATGGACTCCAGCCCCCCCGTGACCCTGTGTGCAGGATAAGCAGTTTGACAATGGATGGATGGATGGTCCATTGAAATACCCGTTTGACGATGTAGAAAAAATAACTTACATAAGTTATTCATAACTCATTGTTATAAGTAGGTTTGACCCTGTCCAGTTTCTGTTTGGCTCACACACACACACAAACACACACACTTAGGAACGCTCCGTCACAATCTATCATCATAAAATGATTGACAGGATCAGAGAGGTGACTTTAAAACCCACATCCAACCGTCTGATTCTAGGTGAGCGCCGTGCTGCAGGTAAGACACATTCCTATTTTATTTAATTTCATGACTTTCTGACAGGAAATAAAAAGATGAAACAAGACAAGTAATCATTTAAAAATAATCTCCAATATCAATAGTGTGAGTTTGAGTCTGTGTTTTTATGGACAGGCTAATGTCATTACAGCCATTTATTACACACGTCTGTGAGCGAGTCCTCTCCAGTCGTAGGGAATTCAAACAAGTATTTGAGTGAAGCAGATACAGAGAGTCATTTCATGTCTGAAAGCATTGACCGTCATCAGGGACAATCACCTGTCTTACAGGTTGCAGATGTTCACATCTGGGCATACCTGTATGCTTACTTTAACATCTTCTCCACCAATTGCATCAAATCAAAAATACCAACATCTTCATGTAATTACTCGGTTTACTTATAATTTTGAGAAACGAAGATTCGAAAGAAGTTAATTAAATAATAGTCTTTAAACATCCTTTGGTTCTTTGATCTGTGGAGTTCTGAACCTTTGATCAAGGATCACTACTGTTACCGTCGCCCCTTCTGAGACGAGAAGTCAAAAAGAGTCAACTGACTCGAGTTTAAAAATTATAAAGTATTTCCATGGTCCATGAGTCCATGAGTTCTCTGTGCTCAAAACTTTAAATTACGCGCTCAGGATTGTGGCACAAATATAACGCCATAAAAACCCTGCAACTGTGTCCTGCCGGGTCGTGACGCTGCCAAATTAATAGAGAATGTAATGTCAGAATTTGAGTGTTGGCGAAAGACAAAGAGGAAATTAGACAGCTTTGTATATTTGATAAAACATCTCAATATAATACGTTAAATTCACGTACTAATACAAACAATACAACGTTTTGCGAATGAGGCGAAACGAGCGAAGCGAATAAAGCCTAGTTTATGCTTCTGCGTCTTCAGAGCGACGCAGACGCTGGACACCCCTTGCGTGTCTTTTCACACCTCCTTGCGTCCTTGCGTGTGACGACCCATTTTTCTAGGCTTGTGTCGAAAGCGACGCAAGCCTCGCGCAGCGCACCAGGCTGCGATTGGTCCGCTGACTACGTCGTTTACGGAGTCTCACGTTTCCGCTTTCATAGCACAATCCCGCCATTATTAAAACGAAGAATGTTTACGAGAGAAACGGATCAGATTGAAGAACTTTTGTCGGAAGAAATGCGTAAATATGACCGCTTATACAAGCCGTCATTGGCGGGTTGTAGAAGCGGGTTGGATTCACGGAGGGAGATCGCCGCAAACGCCGGTTTGCCGGTCGAGAGGTGCACAAGGTTGTGGAGGAAAATACAGGACAAATGTGTCCGCGATGAAAAGCAGCAGTGGCGATGCACGGGGCAATAAAGTCTATGAAAAAATAAATAAACAAATAAATAAATACACGTTACTCCGCCTGTCATCCAGACGCGCTTCCTGGAGGAGTCGCATGAACCCGAACACAGCACCGATTGCGGTTCCGACGTTTGTGTAATTCACACAACAAATAAAGAGCAGAAATTGTGGTTATTTATTGCCACGGTGGAAACATAACTGTCTTTACGGAGACACGTAACGGAGACAAGCCACGCCCCCTTCCAGGCGCGAGTGAAGCGGGACGAAAATTCGCTTCGCTTTTGGTGTGAACGCACCATTACCCTTTTCCTCATGTGTCACCAGTTCCCTGATTCCCGGTTGTGTCCACCTGTTCCCCATCGCCCTCCATGTGTACTAATAGTCTGCGTCTCCCTTTGTCCGGTGCCAGTGTCTTTGTTTCTGTCCTTGTGTTGAGCCCCAAAAACCACGTCATGGTGTTCTGCTCCATTGTTTTTCCCCCAAGAGAGTAATTCTGATTTTGTGAAATCATACATTGAGGTTAATGGTTAATGTTTTCATCGTCCTTTGTTTCCTCCGTAAGGAGTGAATTTTGTTTTGATAATCTTTCATAGTGCCTCCAGTTTTAAGGAGTGTTTTTTGTTAAGTGACGTTGCCTCCGTCCAAAGAGTGTTTACCCGGTATTCTGATGAAGTTAGAAGCCTTTTTTTTCCTCCTAGAGTGGAGCGACTTTTGCTCGATAATTTTTATAGCCACACTTCTTCCTAAATTATTTATTGGTAGAAGCGTGATCTACATAATTTTTATAGCCCATATTTATTTCTCTGCCTTGGAGATCCAGTCTTTCTAATAAAGACTACAAATCCATTAAAACCCTGCAACTGTGTCCTGTGTTCTGCTGGGTCGTGATGCTGCCAAATTAACAGAGAATGTAATGTCATAATTTGAGTATTTACGAAATAGGCAATTAGACAGCTTTGTCACGGTTTGGGTTCATGTCCTGTTTTATTTTGTAGTTTTCTGCCTCTTGTCTCCCTGGTAACTTCACTTCCTGCCTTGTCCTGTCTTCCCGTGTGATTGTCTGTCGTGTCATGATCGTTTCCACCTGTGTCCATTCACCGGCACCTCCCTAATGTATTTAAGCCATGTGTGTCTCTTCTCACTTCGCGTCGCGTCATTGTTAATTGTACAGAAGTCCATGTCCACGTCATAGTTCCTGTCTCCTGTTCTTGTCTGCGTTTTTGCCCCTTGGCCTTTTGGGTTTTGGAAATTTTGACTATTAAAGTCCTTTTTTTTGTTCCTACCTTCCCCAACGTACCTTCATGACACGCTTTGTATATTTGATAAAACATCTCAATATAATAAGTTAAATTCGCATACTAATACAAACTGAGTATCAGGGTTTGTGTTTATATTTTGGTAGTTTTATTTTTTCCTTGTTTTATTTGATTGCAGTTGTAACCCCCCCTCAGCTGTTACCCATCTCTCTCACATCGTGATATTTGCATCTAGAGTTTAGCTTTAGTCTGCGTAGCTTCACAGCTCAGGTGAGTCCTGAAGAACTCCTGGATCTTCTTCCACAGGTGGACCTCAGCTGCTGCGTGGTACCTGGCCTCGCCCCCCCGCAGGACCGGCACGCCCACAACTGCATTAAAACCGGAGGGGCAGTAGGGTCCGTAAGGTGGCTCTAGAATGTGTCCCGCTCCGGGGTAACACACAATCTCAAAGTTGTCCTTCCCGTGACGCTGCAGTCGCTCCACCATCATGTCCACGTAAGCCTTGCTGTCCCAGATGAGGTCGTCCTCTGAGACCACGAAGAGGAGACGTCCCTCCGCCCGCTCCACAGGGATCAGGGTGGCCTCGTTCTCCTCTGCACGAGGGTCGTTCAGAACCTTCTTGGTATTGAAGGCCTCTGACTCCGTGGGAATCAGCTTGCTGAGGTCAATCATTAACGCAGGGAGGATCTGGCTCTTCTGATAGTAGAGAGGAAGAATCGTGTTGGCGGAGCAGGCGTTGATCCACACTACGGCCTCGACTCCTTGCAGGTAAGAGGCCATCGACAGTGCCAGATCTCCACTTTTTGAAAGGGATATCACACCAACTCCTTTACCGCCAACCTGTGGTCCAACACACCAACGATTAGCTGCTTGTTATTAAATATTTTGGCAGTGTTGTAGACAGAAAACCTGCAAAAAGGTGTCCCAAAAAACAACAGCTGTATTCTCAGAGATTAAGAGTTTACAGTTCAAACATCTTGCCTTATATTGTTTTTGCAAAAACTCCACTGCCTTCTCAAAATAATCCAGATGGATCTCTTTGATGTTCCTTGCCATGTCGCTCTGACCGTACAGCGCTACAGTCAGAACCACAAACCCTCGGCCGGCCAGCAAGGAGGCCCTTTTCTCTGACAAACCTCCACTGAAGGTGTAGAGATCCAACACAGCGGGGAACGGACCTTCTCCTAGTTCGAAACACAGAAGGTTAACACTACTATAACACTGCAGCTAAATCCTATCAAAACATAATTGATAATCCATTACTTTTAATGTTGGTTATTGAAGGATTTGAATATTTGATAGAGACAAAGAAGAACCTGGCGGAGTGAAGAGGACCCCACGAATATTCTCCTCTCCGACCGTGCGCCGGATGACCCCGTCTCCAATCAGGAGCCTCTCATTGGTCACTTCGGCCAGCATCCTGCCCCCCTCCTGCTTTTCCTCCTCGTGCACTGAGATCTTCACCATGTGGGGGTTTAGAGACATAGTTCTTTGAAACTTCATGTGCAAAGTGTCCGGCCTCATGGACCAAAGCAGACCCATGGGTTCAACGCCAGTGTAGGTCCCACCGAGGGAGGGGTCCCTCTCCAGGTCGATCTGCCCGCTCCCATCAGCCCTGAAGGTGGCCGAGGAGCTGAACAACACTCCCTTCTCGTCAGTGGATCTGGCTTTCAGGGTGACCATCTGTCTCGACCTGAGACCGGCCACCTTCACCTGGACGGGCTCGTCAAACATGCACCTGGCTCTCGGCAGCAGCCTCAGGCGGACTTGGGAGGACATCTTTCTGAAAATGCTGTGGTTTGTTCACTGTAATTGTAAAAGAGGAAATTGGAAATTTAAAATTCACTTGAGTTTGAAACACTTTGACAAAGCAGATGAACACGTCATGAATGTTTTACTGTAAAATGTTTTTTTTTTCATGTTTTCTCCTCGCCAATTTAGCACATTAAATAATATGTTACCAGCTAACTCTTGCTCTTGGACTCATATATAGAGGTGAAGTACTGTTCCTACGCTGATAGTCAATAGATTGAACACATGGTTGGCTCTTATAAAGAATTCTATTATGCTCAAATCTGTTAGGGATTTAAGCAGAAGAGCACACCTAGTGTTAGAAAATATAATACATGTGATCATATTGAAGAATTGTAGTTTGTGGGTTATTAAAAATTAGTTATAACATTATTATGTTATATAATAATTACAATATGAAACAAACAATTTATAGTCATTTAATTACAGTACACATTAACATCCTATCACAATGTAACGTTAAACCTGAGGAAGGACTTTCAATTCTTCCACAGATTCGACCATCAGATGGAGCCAGGAGGGAATTATAAATACCTTGGAGCAGTTTTTGAAGGACAAAGACAGGGGAAGGGCTGGTAGAATTATTATTATATTATATATATATATTATATTATTTTGGAACCAGCTTGAAAAGTTTAGCTTTACACCTGGACCATGGGACTTCTCTATTTCACAAAATGTTATGCTATTCATACTGTTTTTGACTTTGTAATCGTATTGCTTCTGCTAGTTAAATTCTATATAATCTTTAAACGAGTTAGTTGACTCTTTTTGACTGCTGATGAAATTACAGATATTAGAAAAGCTGAAATTAATTTGAAATTGCTGAAAATACAGAAATGGGAGAAGCCGAAAGGAATTTCAATAGATTTGCTGAAAAAGCAGAAATGAAAACAGCTAAAATAAATGTGAGATATTGCAAAAAAAATGAAATGAATACTAAAACATTGCTGTTAATAGAGGCATAGGAAAAGCAGAAATTATTTTAAAAAACTGCTGAAAATACAGGAAGTGGGGAAGCTGAATTTCAATAGATTTTCTAAAAAATACAGAAGTTGCAGGAGCTTAATTGGATATTAAAAAGCACAGAAATAACAAAAGCTGAGATGAATAAAAAGAGGTTTAAAATAGTTTGTAGTAATATTAGTAGTAGTATTAGTTATAGTTGTAATTGTGGTATTAGTAGTACTAGCAGTAGAAGTCGGTTTAGTATCAATAGCAGTAGAAACAGCTGGAATACTAATACTAGTTAGCCATAGTAGTATTTGTAATAACATTAGTAGTAGTTGTAGTATTAATAGCAGTAGAAATACTAGTAGTATGGTAGTAGAAGTATCAGTTGTAGTACTAGAAGTACTAGTAATATTCGTTGTGGTTGTGGTAGTATTTGAAAGAGCAATACGTATTTCAACGAAACCGCTTCATTCTGAGCTTCATGGTTAAGGTACAGATAATCATTGAGGCTTTTATTTTGTAATGATGGAATTGGGTGAGGGGGGGTTGGGAGACTGAATGTTTGTTATTCAAACTAAGAAGTTTTTAATTAATAGGCCTCATCACAAACATTACAGTAAGAATTCCCTCCACGGGGCTTTTATTTTGAAATTGTTGGATTGGGTGGGGTGGGGGGGTGTAGATAGAGAGAGAGAGGGTGAGAGGGTGAGGAAGGGAGGGGTGGTGAGGAAGAGATAGAAGGAGAGAGAGAGGAGGAGAAATAGACAGACAGACTGACTGAGTGAGTGATTAACAGTAAGAAGAGGTCAGGGTGGAGGGGAGGCTAGTGTCTTTATCATATTGGTCTTTTGACAGAAAGCATAGCTGCGTCATTTGACTCCACTAACCAGGTCATAGGAGCAGCTGTGAGTCACAGACAGAGATACTGAAGCATGTGTGTGCGATTAACCACGGCAACGGCGCACCTAAAGGATTGGGTGGGGTGGGGGGGTGTAGATAGAGGGAGGAAGGGTGAGAGGGTGAGGAAGGGAGGGGTGGGGAGGAAGCGATAGAGAGGGCGAGGGGAGGAGAATTAGACAGACAGACTGACTGAGTGAGTGATTAACAGTGAGAAGAGGTCATGGTGGAGGGGGGGGAGTGTCTTTATCATATTGGTCTGTTGACAGAAAGCATAGCTGCGTCATGTGACTCCACTAATCAGGTAACAGGAGCAGCTGTGAGTCACAGACAGAGATACTGCAGCGTGTGTGTGCGAGTAACCACGGCAACGGCGCACCTGGGCTCATTAACGAGCTGCTGCAAAGGGCAGACACAGGACAGCGAGTTACACAGAATCCACACCTCAAACAAATGACATTCAGCGCAAAACTATAACACCTATCTGAAAAATACAACGTTTTTACGAGACCCAAGAGTCTACCGAACGCATGGATGCGTTTTTTATGTCTGTCCGGTAATAAAAACGCCTCCTGTCGCAGTTTACAAAACGTGTACCTTCTGGATTTTTTGGGAAATATGTCGGCAGATTTGTATTGGAGCCTATGGGGCTTTTGGCAGAGGTTGTGTCACTCTAACACTCAATAAGCCAAAACTAAAGAACTCTGGGATTCTATGAACACATTAATCCAATCAGCACAACCATGCCCTCATTAATCTGAAGAAATGAAGCCTCAAGAGTGTATACTTTGGCTGCAAGGACAGAAGTTCCATGTTTTTTTAACCAGATTCTGGCGCTGCCCCACACTCTAGCCCTCGAGGTCCCCCCTCTAGCAGACACATTACACACTCATGTAAAAGTCAAAAATGGAGCGAAGAACTAGTGAAACATAATCAGTGATTATGAAAAAAGTAGAATAGATATCGACAAGCAGTTTTTTCATAACATAGTTGAGACTTGTGTCAATATTTGAAAGACAAGTGTTTGTAGCTGAAAGATTGGCTAAGCTGAAAAATCTGAAAGTTGAAGAAGTTTAAGAGGATTTGAACACAATCTCCATAGAAAAACCATTAGAAGAAATATTCATGATTACTGATTTATATAAATTCAAGCTTGAGAGGTAGAAAGCTGAAAAGTCATAGGCCTAAAGCCAGAAATGAGCTGAATATTTTAATATTTGAACGGCTTAAATAGCTGAAAATGTGAAGGAGTTGAAAGGGGGGCAACCTGTAAGACAGGTAATTGTCCCTGATGACTGTCAATGCTTTCAGACGTGAAATGACTCTCTGTATCTGCTTCACTCAAATACTTGTTTGAATTCCCTACGACAGGAGAGGACTCGCTCACAGACGTGTGTAATAAGTGGCTGTAATGACTTTAGCCTGTCCATGAAAACACAGACTCAAACTCACACTGTTGATATTGGAGTTTATTTTAAAACGATTACTTGTCTTGTTTAATCTTTTTATTTCCTGTCAAAGTCATGAGATGAAATAAAATAGGAATGTGTCTTACCTGCAGCACGGCGCTCACCTAGAATCAGACTGTTGGATGTGGGTTTTAAAGTCACCTCTCTGATCCTGTCAATCATTTTATGTTGAACGATGGGACGGAGCGTTCCTAAGTGTGTGTGTTTGTGTTTGTGTGTGTGTTTGTGTGTGTGTGTGTGAGCCAAACAGAGACTGGACAGGGTGAGTTCATCTGATTTGTTGAATAGACAATAAAGAAGAGAACCATGTTTCAGGAGTAAACCTACTTATAACAATGAGTTATAAATAACTCAAGTTATTTTTTCTACATCGTCAAACAAGTATTTCAATGGTTCAAGAATATTGAATATTTCCAGAGCCCAAAGCAGTTAATTACAGTTCGTATAACATCAGTATCAGTGAACAAGGTACTCTTCAGTACTTAACTTTGGCTATTCAGTGATTGATTTGTGCATTTCATCAGATAATCATTATCTCTTTTGGAACACACAGTGTACATGCTAAGAAACAGAGCCTGCAGGAGCCGGAGCCAATCGGTTCCCTCTACTTAAACACTGATGACGTCAGCGGGGAGTCTGGGGGCAAATATATTACATAAAGTTATTTGTAATTGTTTTAAATATATGTATTTAGCTTATATTGTGCTCAAAGCAGTTGCAGATAAAAATCTCCATATCGACTGTTCTGTAACAAATGCAGGACTTGATCATCTTATTTTGAAGCTTACGTCAGCATCTAGTGGCTACTTTCCTCGATTAAAACCCCTAAATATGACAATCTGCCTGTCACACCGCAGTGAACCTTTTAGGTTTGTTTTATTTTGTCTGGTCCGTTTGTCTTGTCATTTTATGTTTTATTCTGAAATAACTCTCACTTACCCTTTCCACATGTGTCACCAGTTCCCTGATTCCCAGTTGTGTCCACCTGTTCCCCATCGCCCTCTATGTGTACTAATAGTCTGCGTCTCCCTTTGTCCGGTGCCAGTGTCTTTGTTTCCGTCCTTGTGTCCTTGTGTTCACTTCGGCCTCGCCGTAGTTTCTTAGCCTCTAAAACCACGTCATGGTGTTCTGCTCCGTTGTTTTTCTTCCTAGAGAGTAATTCTGATTTTGTGAAATCATACATCTAGGTTAATGGTTAATGTTTTCATCGTCCTTTGTTTCCTCCGTAAGGAGTGAATTTTGTTTTGATAATCTTTCATAGTGCCTCCAGTTTTTTAAGGGAGTGTTTTTTGTTAAGTGACGTTGCCTCCGTCCAAAGAGTGCTTATCATTTTCATAGCCACACTTCTTCCTAAATGATTCATCGGTAGAAGTGTAATCTAAATTGTTATAGCTCATATTCATTTCTCTGCCTTGGAGATCCAGTCTTACTAATAAAGACTACAAATCCCTTAAAACCCTGCAACTGTGTCCTGTGTTCTGCCGGGTCGTGACGCTGACAAATTAATAGAGAATGTAATGTCAGAATTTGAGTGTTGGCGAAAGACAAAGAGATAATTAGACAGTGTTATGTTCATGACGTAACCACGTCACCTGCAGATATAGATGTGCAAACGTGCAGTATCAAGTATACATCTTCAGAAAAACGGTACAGGAACCAGGAGAAAATGTGGACAGTTATCATATGAGGCTAAGGATGCTAGCTAGGAACTGTGAGTTTGCAGATGTCAACACAGAGATTAAAACGCAAATCATACAAAGCTGTGCATCATCCAGGCTGCGCAGGAAATCGCTACGGGAACCTGAACTTGGCCTAGAAAAGCTTCTTGATCGTGCTGGATCGAAAGACCGTGCAGAAGCATCCAAACAGCAGACGATGGTCAGAAAAACAACGTTCAGACAGCAGCTGCAGGAACTGTGGAGGTAAATATCCTCATGAAGGAGAATATCCTGCTAGAAGCAAACAATGCAGAAACTGTGGTAAGCTGAATCACTTTGCTAAGCAATGTCGCTCTAAAACCAAGGACATTAGCACAAAACAACCACAGTACAAGGCAAACCAACACCATAAAAAAGTCCATCAATTCAATTCAATTCAATTCATTTTATTTTGTATAGCCCATAATCGCAAATTACAAATTTGCCTCAGAGGGCTTTACACTCTGTACACATACAACATCCTCTGTCCCGAAACCCACCATCGGCACAGGAAAAACTCCCCAAAAAATGAAAAAACTCTTCCAAGAGGGAAAAAAGGGAAGAAACCTTAGGGAGAACGTCAGAGGAGGGATCCCACTCCCGGGATGGACAGACTACAATGGATGCCATGTGTACAGAATGAACAATATATAATACATGCAATTATATGACAGAAATGATTCAAGTAACTGTGAGTAGTAAGCCAGGCGCACAGCAGGACCACTGCAGGGGCAACCACCATCAGATAGAACCACCATCCACAGAAGCCTGTGGGGAGGGAGAGCACAGAGACTTTAGGAGAGGGTAATGTTGGTTTACGAGTACAGTAATATGATTAATATCTAAAATAATAATGATGATGATGATGATGATGGCCGCAGCAGGCGTCAGCAGGGCCACGGTAGGTGTCAGGACCAGGGACCCGAAGGAACCACGATCTACGGAGACCTGATAGGGGAGAAAGCACAAAAAAACCTCCCGGACAGAAGCTGAATTAGTCATGTACATTAATAAAACGTGAATTATGGTAGAACGAGAGAGTGAGAGAGGAGCTCGGTGTGTCCTAAGAAGTCCCCCGGCAGTCTAAGCCTATAGCAGCTTAACTAAGGGCTGGTCTGGGCTAACCTGAGCCAGCCCTAACTATGGGCAGAATCAAAGAGGAAAGTTTTAAGTTTTACTTTAAAAGAGCTGACCGAATCTGCCCCCCAGACTGAAAGTGGAACCTGGTTCCACAAAAGAGGAGCTTGATAACTGAAGGCTCTTCACATAACAAAGACAGCAGGTGAAGAACAGGAACGCAACTCTTCCAGCAGTGATGACGCTTATGTGTTTGTAGTAGATGCTGAAAATGTCTCAGAGCTGCCACAGACACACATCAAGTTAAATGGCAGTAGCATGGTAGTTTGAATTGATTCAGGAGCCTCTGCAAACTGTGTTAGCGAAACAAGTTTCGAGAAACGGATGCCACGTCCTCAACTGAACCACACCAGCACCAAGATTTACCCGTTTCGCTCCAAAGTTCCATTACCACTCAAGTGCAGTGTGGAGAAAGGACCGGAAAAGACAATGTGCACATTCTTTGTAGTTGAAGGGGATGGATTCAACGTGCTCAGCTACAAAACATCCAAAGCACTGGGACTGATTAAAATAGTCACAGCAGTGTCGTCCACACAACAGCGTCGCACAGTCGCAGATGAGCTGGTGGAAAATCATCCGGAACTGTTTCAAGGGATCGGAAAACTGGAGGACTTTCAGGTAAAGCTTCACATAAATCCTGACAAGCCTTCATGCCAACCACATCGACGTGTACCGTTCCACATTCCCCAGAAGGTCGAAGATGAGCTTCAGAAACTCGAGGCAGATGACATCATTGAGGAGGTCAATGGCCCGACACCTTGGGTCTCACTTATCGTTGCACCTCCCAAGCCTAAATACCCTGACAAAGTCAGACTTTGTGTTGATATGCGCCAAGCTAACACAGCTATAGAGAGAGAACGGCACATAACTCCCACCATGGACGACGTGATACACGAGCTAAACGGAGCAACAGTATTTTCAAAACTGGATTTGAGAGCTGGATACCACCAGCTGGATACTATTACCTTCACCACACACAATGGGTTGAGGCGCTACAAGAGACTGAGTTTTGGTATATTCTCTGCTGCGGAAGTATTTCAAAATGCTATATGCCAGACACTGCAAGGTCTCTCTGGTGTGAAGGACCTCAGCGACGACATCATTGTCTACGGAGCCTCCCAGACTGACCATGACAACAACCTTCGAGCACTGTTCCAGCGACTCAGGGAAAGCAGTCTCACACTCAATCGGGAAAAATGTGAGTTCAATAAGTCAAGGCTTGAGTTCTTTGGTTTCATCTTCTCAGCAGGACCTGTTTCAGCAGATCCCAAGAAGGTGATTGCAGTTCAGCAGGCTGCAGACCCCCAGAATCCAGGAGAAATCAGGAGTCTGCTGGGGTCAGTGGCGGTTCTGGGCATGGGCGAACCGGGCAGCCGCCCGGGGCGACATTTTTTCATGGCTCATGGGGGGGGCGGCACGAGCGCTGGAAAAAGAAAAAAAATCCTCTGCTCCGCGAAGCAGTTTTCTATCATCTATCGTTTCACTGTATGGGGGAATTGGCAGATTGTGGCCCCCTGCGGCTGCAGGCGCCCTGCTTGTTGGAGGTGCTGTGCACAGAAGCTGTGTGTTTGAGAAGGGGAAAAGGGAGGGGCGCGCGGGGGACAGTTCACCTCTGGGTCACCCAAATGGAACGGTCGGATAAGGGGGGGGAGCAGGGGTCAGGGGATTCACTGTTAAATACGCTAATGTAATTAGTGGGCTTAAGTCAGTCACACCCCAACTTTCTTACAAGTCACGCACATTTCAATGATGAGAAATGCAAGCCTATAGTTCCTGCACATTTTTGTTTTTAATGAATTGTGTGAAATGGCCAATAAAAATTGGTAATACAAAACGATTATGTGTCACCTGTCACCAAGGTTAATTTAGTTAAGTCTTGACTTCTGGTTGTGACTGACAGTGTTGGGGGGATGGGAAATCTGTTGCTTGTCGAGTCAGAGGCAAATAAAAACAGAGATGGACAGAAAAAGGTTAAAATCATCAGGTTCCCACTACAGAAAGAAAAGAATAGAAGAGGAGGAGAAACGAGCAAAAGATGGAGGTATGCAAATATGTTGTCTCTCTGTATGATTATACATGTGTCATAAATTAATTGGTGGGGTAACTCTTTCGTCTGTTAGCCTTTTTGCTACGTTGCTTAATAATAATAATAATAATTTGGTTTTAACTCAACAAACACGAGGTTTGTAATTTCACCATAATATGTGCTTTGAAACAAAACTGTCACAAGTTCAGTTATTATTTATTTCCATCATTTGGTTTAATGTTAGGTCCTGTCATTAACCAACGGAATTCTCAAATCTGTAGGTAGTTTCAAAGACAAACATTGGTATTTGCTACAACTGTATTTTGTGACAAAGTATTGTTTAACCGTCAGAACTAAGTGTGCCATGCATAGAATTCAAGGCTGTAACCGAGGAGCTAATGTTTCCTGTCCCAGAAACGGCTCACTGGCCTTGGTGTCATCAGCATCAATCATTCAATAGGGGAGCAGATTTCATACAAAGACATTATTGATGATTTTGCATCAAGGAAGGCCAGAAACGTCAGGTTTTAGATTTAGTTTGTGTTTTCTGTTCTTAGTGCAATAGTGAAACAGTTTGATTGTATTTAGTGTGTCTCCATTTGTGTGATGAAGAATTTGTGCTATTTACAATATTTATTCTATTTTGTTTGTATATTGTTCTTTTGTATTGTATATTTTATGCAAATGTGTGTTTCCTGTTGTAATTGCAAGAGTAACTGGATTCTGCTAATTGTGTTTTTCTAATGTAATTCTCTCACTTATGTTAAAATAAAAAAATAAAATATAACTGCAGAATTTTTTTTTTTTTTTGGGGGGGGGGGGGGGGGGGCGCTGAAAGGTGGTCTCGCCCTGGGCGCCATTCACTGCAGAACCGCATTTTCATCTTTCATCAAAGATTTCTCCTCAATCTCAGAACCGCTGCGCAAGCTGACCAGACAAGACACACCCTGGGTATGGGGCCCAGAACAGCACAGACACTGAAAGACCGTCTAACCAGTGAGACTACGATGTCATATTTCTACCCAGGCAGAGAAACGGAACTGATAATAGATGCTAGCCCTGTTGGACTGGGTGCTATCCTCTGTCAAAAAGACGTGCAAGGGGCTAAGTACATGATTGCATATGCCAGTCGGTCCCTTAGCGATGTATAGAGGAGATACTCTCAAACGGAAAAAGAAGCACTGGCCATAGCGTGGAGCTGTGAACATTTCCACCTGTACATTTATGGTCATCCTCTAACTCTAGTGACGGATCACAAGGCGCTGGAAATCATATGGAACAATGCCAAGTCCAAACCACCTGCCAGGATCGAGAGATGGGGACTGAGGCTTCAGCCTTACGACTTCAAGGTTGAATACAGGAAGGGGGCTGACAACCCAGCTGACTACATGTCTCGGCATCCCTTGTTGTCTGAGACAGGTGACAGCACTCGTGCAGCAAAAGTGGCAGAGGAGTATGTGAACTTCATTGCGAGTCATGCTACACCTAAAGCAATGACACTCACAGAGATCAAGGCAGAGACACTTGCAGACCCAATGCTTCAAGAGGTTAGTGCTCACATCAGACACAACACATGGCATAAAACTGACAGTCACAACATGCTGATATACTAAAGCAGTTTAGACAAGTTAGCAGTGAACTAACATCACATGCATCTGACATTATACTGCGGGGCACTAGAATAGTGATTCCCAAAGCCCTACAAGACAGAGTGTTACAACTAGCCCATGAGGGACACCAGGGCATTGTCAAAACAAAAGCACTACTCCGAACCAAGGTGTGGTTTCCAGATATCGATCGCAAAGCAGAAGTCGCAGTACGCAGTTGTCTCGCATGTCATTCTAACACACCAGTCACACACAAGGAGCCGCTAAAAATGTCAATTCTTCCAGAGGTTCCTTGGCATAGTGTAAGTGCAAATTTCTATGGACTGCTTCCGACTGGAGAGTACTTGCTTGTCATCGCGGAGGAGTATACACACTATCCAGTTGTAGAGAGCGTGAGGTCAACATCGGCGAACACAGTCATTCCGGTCATGGACAAAGTCTTCTCCATGTTTGGAATCCCCAGAGTTGTGATCTACACCCCACAGTACAACAGAAAGCTCGCCTGCAGAACTATTATTCCAACGCAAGGTGTACACGAAAATTCCTTCATTCACTCACACGATCAGACTCTGAAGTGAGGGCAAAGGACAGCAAGGCCAAAGCCAAAATGAAATCTCATGCAGACTCTCATTGTCGTGCTACACCACACACACTCACTCCAGGTGACACTGTGCTTCATCGTCAACCCAAGCACAATAAGCTCACCACACCATATAACAGTAAGCCATACACCCTGACCAAAGCCAAATGATCCATGATCACAGCAGTCAGAAAAGGACACTCCATTGTCAGGAATGCTTCATTCTTCAAGAAGATCTCACCAGAAATATTGGACATCCCACTAGACCCTGATGATGATGACTGCAGTGATGCCTCCAAGAGCACCACAACGCCAAGATATCCCTCAAGCCACAACAGACGTCCTCCAGCCTACCTACAGGACTATACTTAGCTTAGGGACTGTAAGCACAAGAAATGTTGTGATTTGAAAGGGACAGTATTAGCCAAGGTTAAGAAGTTTGGTGATTTCCCCTTTTAGCAATCTAAAATTAGAATTACGCTATAAATATGAGTACAACATTCAGTACAGCAGGTATGATTGCTGAAGTTGAAGTTTGTTTGATTTGATGTAATAGCAAGCCCAGTTTTCAGAATGTTACAATGACAGGTTTGTATTTGTTCAATAAAAAAAAAGGGCAATGTGATGTTCATGACGTAACCACGTCACCTGCAGATATAGACTCGCAAGACACGTGAGCAGGAAGTACGCAAACAGTAACGTGTAAGCGAGAGCCGGAGAATAAACGCCTGTGGATATGAATCAAACTGTGGTGTATAAACCCACACAACGCAAACACTACTGCTTTGTATATTTGATAAAACATCAATATAATACCTTAAATTCACATACTAATACAAACTCAGTAATCATGCTTTGTGTTTATATTTTGGTAGTTTTATTATTTGATTGCAGTTGTAATCCCCCCTCAGGTGTTACCCATTACTCTCACACGTGATATTTGCATCTAGAGTTTAGCTTTAGTCTGCGTAGCATCACAGCTCATGTGAGTCCTGAAGAACTCCTGGATCTTCTTCCACAGGTGGACCTCAGTTGCAGCGTGGGACCTGGCCTCGCCCCCCCACAGGACCGGCCTGCCCGCAACTGCATGCAAACTGGAGGGGCAGTAGGGTCCGTAAGGCGGCTCTAGATAGTGTCCCGCTCCGGGGTAACACACAATCTCAAAGTTGTCCTTCCCGTGACGCTGCAGTCGCTCCACCATCATGTCCACGTAAGCCTTGCTGTCCCAGTTGAGGTCGTCCTCTGCGGCCACGAAGAGGAGACGTCCCTCCGCCCGCTCCACAGGGATCAGCGTGGCCTCGTTCTCCTCTGCAAGAGGGTCGTTGAGAACCTTCTTGCCATTGAAGGCCTCCGACTCAGTGGGAATCAGCTTGCTGAGGTCAATCATTAACGCGGGGAGGATCTGGCTCTTCTTATAGTAGAGAGGAAGAAGCGTGTTGGCGGAGCAGCCGTTGATCCACACTACGGCCTCGACACCTTGCAGGTAAGAGGCCATCGACAGTGCCAGATCTCCGGTTTTTGAAATGGATATCACACCAACTCCTTTACCGCCAACCTGCAGGGGGAACAAAATGAATTACGCATTAGTTTTCCTGCAGATAGACATGAAGTATTCTCTAAGTCCTCCAAGGGTGGTTAGACAACCACACTCTGAAATGTGTCACCAAAAATCTCAAAAGACTTTGAGAACTCCCCTTATCTTGTTTTCTCAAAAACTGTATTGCTTCTTCGAAATAATCCAGATGGATCTCTTTCATCTTCTTGGGCAAGTCATCGTAACCGTACGCCACTACGGTCAGGACCACAAATCCTCGCGTGGCGAGCAGAGCGCCCCTCTTCTCAGAGAAACCTCCCCCTAAAATGTATAAATCCAGCACTGCAGGGAAAGGACCCACTCCTGGATCGGAAAAGACATGGGAGGATTCAGAGAACATGCTACATGCTAGCTGCCATGTGTGTTCTGTTTTTGTCACTTTCAATTAGAAAAAAGGTCAATTCATTGTATCTTTGATCTCTTGGGTGAAGATTTTTTATGCAACAAAAGGCCACCGACCTGGCGGAGTGAAGAGGACC
This sequence comes from Gasterosteus aculeatus, assembly GCF_964276395.1. Taxonomy (NCBI): domain Eukaryota; kingdom Metazoa; phylum Chordata; class Actinopteri; order Perciformes; family Gasterosteidae; genus Gasterosteus; species Gasterosteus aculeatus. The sequence continues at coordinate 16,564,492 of NC_135690.1, forward strand.
CCACGAATATTCCCCTCTCTGACCGTGCGCCGGATCACCCCGTCTCCGATCAGCAGCCTCTCATTGGTCGCTTCTGCCAGCATCCTGTCCTCCTCGTCTCCCTCCTCCTCCTCCTCCTCGTGCACTGAGATCTTCACCACGTGGGCGTTTAGAGACTTTGTTCTTTGGAACCTCTTGTGCAAAGCGTCCGGCCTCATGGACCAAAGCAGACCCATGGGTTCAACGCCGGTGTAGGTCCCACCGAGGGAGGGGTCCCTCTCCAGGTCGATCTGCCCGCTCCCATCAGCCCTGAAGGTGGCCGAGGAGCTGAACACCACTCCCTTCTCGTCAGTGGATCTGGCTCTCAGGGTGACCATCTGTCTCGACCTGAGACCGGCCACCTTCACCTGGACGGGCTCGTCGAACACGCATCTGGCTCTCGGCAGCAGACTCAGGCGGACTTGGGACGACATCTTTCTGAAAATGCGGTGGTTTGTTCTTTGCAAATGTTCGCTGTAATTGTAACAGAGGAAATTCACTTGAATTTGAAACACTTTGACGAAGCAGATGAACACATCATGAATGTTTTTCTGTAAAACTTTCTCCTCGCCAATTCAGCACATTAAATAATGTTACCAGCTAACTGTTGCTCTTGGACTCATATTTAGAGGTAAAGTACTGTTCCTACGCTGATAGTCAATAGATTGAACGCATGGTTGGCTCTTAAGTAATCTTCTATTATGCTCAAATCGGTCAGGGTTTTAAGCAGGTCAGTCAGGGATTTCAGATTCGACCACCAGATGGAGCCAGCAGAGAGTCATAAATACCTTGGAGCAGTTTTTGAAGGACAAACACAGGGGAAGGGCTGGTAGAATTCTTTTGGAACCGACTTGGTTTAGCTTTTACACCTGGACCATGGGACTTCTCTATTTCACAAAATATTATACTATTCATACTGTTCTTAACTTTGTAATTGTATTGCTTCTGCTAGTTAAGAAAATCTTCTTTACTTTTTTTACTTTTTTTAAACAAGTTAGTTGACTCTGTTCTACTTCTCGTCTCAGAAGGGGCGACGGTAACAGTAGTGATCCATCAGAGGTTCAGAACTCCACAGATCAAAGAACCAAAGGATGTTTAAAGACTATTATTTAATTAACAGTGAATCTTCGTTTCTCAAAATTAGCCTGAAAGTTAACTGAGTAATTACATGAATATGTTGGTATTTTTTTCAAAAAAGTGGTCTAGTATTTTGGATTTGATGCAATTGGTGGCGAAGATGTTAAAGTAAGCATACAGGTATGCCCAGATGTGAACATCTGCAACCTGTAAGACAGGTGATTTTCCTTGATGACTGTCAATGCTTTCAGACATGAATTGACTCTCTGTATCTGCTTCACTCAAATACATTTTTGAATTCCCTACGACAGGAGAGGACTCGCTCACAGACGTGTAATAATTGGCTGTAATGACTTTAGCCTGTCCATAAAAACACAGACTCAAACTCACACTGTTCATTTTTAAACTATTACTTGTCTTGTTTCATCTTATTTCCAGTCAGAAAGTCATGAGATGAAATAAAATAGGAATGTGTCTTACCTGCAGCACGGCGCTCACCTAGAATCAGACTGTTGGATGTGGGTTTTAAAGTCACTTCTCTGATCCTGTCAATCATTTTATGTTTATCGATGGGACGGAGCGTTCCTAAGTGTGTGCGTGTGTGTGTGTGTGTGTGTGTGTGTGTGTGTGTGTCTGTGTGTGTGTGTGTGTGTGTGTGTGTGTGTGTGTGTGTGTGGGTGTGTGTGTGTGTGTGTGTGTGTGTGAGCCAAACAGAGACTGGACAGGGTGAGTTCATCTGATTTGTTGAAAAGACAATAAAGAAGAGAATCATGTTTCAGGAGTAAACCTACTTATAACAAATAACTCATATAAGTTCTTTTTTCTTACATCGTCAAACTGGTATTTCAATGGTTTAAAACATAAATTATGTGAAGAATGTTGAATATTTACAGAGCCCAAGGCAGCATCTTAAAATTCCTTTCATTGTTTAAACTCAACGTGAAAGTGGGTGACAACTTATCATTTGTCCCCATTACTCACAGCCATATTTTGACAAATCCTTGTTAATTGATTTACAGCCACAGTTCCAGTGTGATCTGAACCTTCAGACATTTATTATCCAGTTTGTGTTTAATGACAGTTCATATAACATCACTAAAAGTGATCAAAGTACTCTTCAGTACTTAACTTTGGCTATTCAGTGATTGATTTGTGCATTTCATCAGATAATCAGTATCTCTTTTGGAACACACAGGGTATATGCAAAGAAACAGAGCCTGCAGGAGCCGGAGCCGATCTGTTCCCTCTATTTAAACACTGATAACGTCAGCAGGGAGTCTGGGGGCAAATAGGTTGCATAAAGTTATTTGTAATTGTTTTAAATGTATGTATTTAGCTTATATTGTCCTCAAAGCAGTTGCAGATAAAATCTCCATATCGACTGTTCTGTAACAAATGCAGGACTCGGTCACCGTATTTTAAAGCTTACATCGGCATCTAGAGGCTACTTTCCTCGATTAAAACCCCTAAATATGACAATCTGCCTGTCACACCGCGGTGAACTCTCCTCTCATTTCATTTCACTTACCCTTTCCTGGTGTGTCACCAGTTACCTGATTCCCAGTTGTGTCCACCTGTTCCCCATCGCCCTCCATGTCTACTAATAGTCTGCGTCTCCCTTTGTCCGGTGCCAGTGTCTTTGTTTCCGTCCTTGTGTCCTTGTGTTCACTTCAGCCTCGCCGTAGTTTCTGAGCCTCTAAAACTACGTCATGGTGTTCTGCTCCGTTGTTTTTCTTCCTAGAGAGTAATTCTGCTTTTGTGAAATCATACATTTAGGTTAATGGTTAATGTTTTCATCGTCCTTTGTTTCCTCGTGTGCGTGTGTCCTGTCCCCCTTCACTCCCACGCTCCTTTAGACTTACCTGATACAGTCACCTTGTGCTGGTAAAAACACAGCACTATAGTGAAAAATTTTTAGCATAAAGATATTTTTGTAACAAAAGCTTTATTTTTTAAACGAGACAGTTGTCTAACCAATCTAAAACTTACTTATAAATAAAACTGGACATTATTCAAAACTGGAAATTCATCTCTCTGCTCACCTTTCTTGAACAAATAAGAACCTTTATTCATTTGTGGTACTCTCTGGGTTATAGTCCCAGAGTGGCATTGTTTCATTGCAGCCAGGCACATCAGTTGCCCCGGTCACATGGATAATATATAAAGCTCGTATTTATTTCTCTGCCTTGGAGATCCAGTCTTACTAATAAAGACTACAAATCCCTTTAAACCCTGCAACTGTGTCCTGTGTTCGGCCGGGTCGCGACTCTGCTAAATCTAGAGAATGTAATGTCATAAATTGAGTGTTGGCGAAAGGCAAAGAGGCAATTAGACAGCTTTGTATATTTGATAAAACATCTCAATAAAATACGTTAAATTCACGTACTCAGACAAACTCTGTAATCATGCTTTGTGTTTATATTTCGGTAGTTTTATTATTTGCTTGTTTTATTTGATTGCAGTTGTAACCCCCCTCAGCTGTTACCCATCTCTCTCACATCGTGATATTTGCATCTAGAGTTTAGCTTTGGTCTGCGTCACAGATCAGGTGAGTCCTGAAGAACTCCTGGATCTGCTTCCACAGGTGGACCTCAGCAGCAGCGTGGGACCTGGCCTCGCCCCCCCACAGGACCGGCCCGCCCACAACTGCATGAAAACTGGAGGGGCAGTAGGGTCCGTAAGGCGGCTCTAGATAGTGTCCCGCTCCGGGGTAACACACAATCTCAAAGTTGTCCTTCCCGTGACGCTGCAGTCGCTCCACCATCATGTCCACGTAAGCCTTGCTGTCCCAGTGGAGGTCGTCCTCTGAGGCCACAAAGAGGAGACGTCCCTCCGCCCGCTCCACAGGGATCAGCGTGGCCTTGTTCTCCTCTGCACGAGGGTCGTTCAGAACCTTCTTGCCATTGAAGGCCTCCGACTCAGTGGGAATCAGCTTGCTGAGGTCAATCATTAACGCGGGGAGGATCTGGCTCTTCTTATAGTAGAGAGGAAGAAGCGTGTTGGCGGAGCAGCCGTTGATCCACACTGCGGCCTCGACTCCTTGCAGGTAAGAGGCCATCGACAGTGCCAGATCTCCACTTTTTGAAAGGGATATCACACCAACACCTTTACTGCCAACCTGTGGTCCAACACACCAGCGATTAGCTGCTTGTTATTAAATACTTTTGGCAGTGTTATAAACAGAAAACTTGCAAAAAGGTGTCCCAAAAAACTGTATTCTAAGAGATTAAGAGTTTACATTTCAAACAACTTGCCTTATATTGTTTTTTCAAAAACTCCACTGCCTCCTCTAAATAATCCAGATCGATCTCTCTGATGTTTCTCGGCATGTCGCTGTGACCGTACAGCGCTACAGTCAGAACCACAAACCCTCGGCTGGCCAGCAGGGAGGGCCTTTTTTCTGACAAACCTCCACCGGTGTAGAGATCCAACACAGCGGGGAACGGACCTTCTCCTGGATCGAAACACAGAAGGTTAACACTACCATATCACAACTAAATCCTCACATCAAAACATAAGCCATTGTTTTTAATGTTGGTTATTGAAGGATTTGAATATTTGATGGAGATGAAGAAGAACCTGCGGGGGTAAAGAGGGCCCCACGAATATTCCTCTCTCTGACTGTGCGCCGGATGACCCCGTCTCCGATCAGCAGCCTCTCATTGGTTGATTCTGCCAGCATCCTGCCCTCCTCGTCTCCCTCCTCCTCGTGCACTGAGATCTTCACCATGTGGGGGTTTAGAGACTTTGTTCTTTGGAACTTCAAGTGCAAAGTGTCCGGCCTCATGGACCAAAGCAGACCCATGGGTTCAACGCCGGCGTAGGTCCCACCGAGGGAGGGGTCCCTCTCCAGGTCGCTCCCATCAACCCTGAAGGTGGCCGAGGAGCTGAACACCACTCCCTTCTCGTCAGTGGATCTGGCTCTCAGGGTGACCATCTGTCTCGACCTGAGACCGGCCACCTTCACCTGGACGGGCTCGTCGAACACGCATCTGGCTCTCGGCAGCAGCCTCAGGCGGACTTGGGAGGACATCTTTCTGAAAATCCGGTGGTTTGTTCTTTACAAATCTTCACTGTAATTGTAAAAGAGGAAATTAAATCTAAAAAGAGAAATTGGAGATTGAAAATTCGGACTTTGACACTTTGACGAAGCAGATGAACACGTCATGAATGTTTTACTGTAAAGTTTCTCCTCGCCAATCTAGGGCATTAAATAATCTAACCAGCTAACTGTTGCTCTTGGACTCATATTAAGAGGTGAAGTACTGTTCCTACGCTGATAGTCAATAGATTGAACACATGGTTGGCTCTTATAAAGAAATCTCCTATTATGATCAAATCATAATAGGGATTTAAGCAGAAGAGCACACCTAGTGGTATAAAATATAATACATGCGATAATATTTAGTGATAGAATTGTAGTTTGTGGGTTATTCGAAATTAGTTATAACATTAGCATGTTGTATTAATAATTTCAATATGAATCAAACAATAGTCAATTAATTACTCTTCACATTAACATCCTGTCACAATGTAACATTAAACCTGTTGAAGGACTCTTAATTCTTCAAGGATCAGGAATCAGGAATCATTGTTTGCCAAAATATGTCAAACATACAAGGAATCTGTCTTGGCGGTTTGTGCGTGACAGTAGACAGTGTAACAATAAGACAGCAGTGCACAAGTAACAAAATGAAGTAAAATGAAATTCTATTGCTATGGGTTAGTATAAAATAAGAGAAAGTTAGTTAAAAATGTAAAATATTGAAGTTTAAAAAATATTAAGCATAAAGTGCACTAGCGAACAAGTAACAAAGTGACAAGTGACATGTGCAGTATGAAGAGGAGTGACCGGTGGAATGTTATAGTCAGTCTGGGGGGGATCGGCTCTGTTTATGAGCCCGACTGCCGACGGGAAGAAACTGTTTGTGTGGTGGGAGGTCTTAGTCCTGATGGACCTCAGCGTCCTGCCAGATGGAAGGGGTACAAACCGTTTGGATTTCTTCCACATTTTCTCCCCAAAGATGGTTTTGTGGAGGTTTTAGTCTCCTGTCAGGTTGTTTATGGGCAAAGGATGTAGGAAAGCCCTGCAAGGCAAATATTTTGATTTTGGACCATATAAACTGTTACACATTATAGTTAACGTGATGAACTGTGATGATTTAGGATGTGTTTTTGTTAAAGTGTACTAGCTATTAGATGATGTTAAGCATGTTTCGTCATGTTTACATGAAGAAGCTTTAGGCCTGAGGTGTGATCATTGAATGTACTGTGGTATTAAGTGAACAGGGATCGGTCAGTCAGGGATTTCAGATTCGACCATCAGATGGAGCCAGGAGGGAGTCATAAATACCTTGGAGCAGTTTTTGAAGGACAAAGACAGGGGAAGGGCTGGTAGAATTATTTTGGAACCAGCTCCATTTCACAAAATATTATACTATTCATCCTGTTCTTAAATTTTTAATTGTATGGCTTCTGCTAGTTAATAGATTCTATATTTGAGTTAGTTGACTTTTTTCTTCTTCTCGTCTCAGAAGGGGCGACGGTAACAGTAGTGACCCTTGATCAGAGGTGCAGAACTCCAGAGAACCAAAGGATGTTTAAAGACTATTATTTAACTAACAGTGAATCTTCGTTTCGCAAAATTAGCCTGAAAGTAAACCGAGTAATTCCATGAATATGTTGGTATTTTTTACAGACAGAAGATAAATTGTCTGGTATTTTGGATTTGATGCAATTGGTGGAGAAGATGTTAAAGTAAGCATACAGGTATGCCCAGATGTCAACATCTGCAACCTGTAAGACAGGTGATTGTCCCTGATGACGGTCAATGCTTTCAGACATGAAATGACTCTCTGTATCTGCTTCACTCAAATACTTGTTTGAGTTCCCTACGACAGGAGAGGACTCGCTCACAGACGTGTGTAATAAATGGCTGTAATGACATTAGCCTGTCCATGAAAACACAGACTCAAACTCACACTATTGATATTAGAGTTCATTTTTAAATGATTACTTGTCTTGTTTCATCTTTTTATTTCCAGTCAGAAAGTCATGAGATGAAATAAAATAGGAATGTGTCTTACCTGCAGCACGGCGCTCACCTAGAATCAGACTGTTGGATGTGGGTTTTAAAGTCACCTCTCTGATCCTGTCAATCATTTTATGTTTATCGATGGGACGGAGCGTTCCTAAGTGTGTTTGTGTGTGTGTGTGTGTGTGCCAAACAGAGACTGGACAGGGTGAGTTCATCTGATTTGTTGAATAGACAATAAAGAAGAGAATCATGTTTCAGGAGTAAACCTACTTATAACAATGACTTATGAATAACTCATATAAGGTCTTTTTTCTACAATGGTTCAAAACATAAATTATGTGAAGAATGTTGAATATTTACAGAGCCCAAGGCAGCATCTTAAAATTGCTTTTATTGGTTAAACTCAATGTGAAAGTGGGTGACAACTTATCATTTGTCCCCATTTTTAACAGCCATATTTTGACTAATCCTTGTTAATTTATTTACAGCCACAGTTCCAGTGTGATCTGAACCTTCAGACATTTATGATCCAGTTTGTGTTTAATGACAGTTCATATAACATCAGTATCAGTGATGAAAGTACTCTTCAGTACTTAAATTTAGCTATTCAGTGATTGATTTGTGCATTTCATCAGATAATCATTATCTCTTTTGGAACACACAGGGTATATGCTAAGAAACAGAGCCTGCAGGAGCCGGAGCCGATCTGTTCCCTCTATTTAAACACTGATAACGTCAGCAGGGAGTCTGGTGGAAAAAAGATTACATAAAGTTATTGGTAATTGTTTTAAATGTATGTGCTTAGCTTATATTGTCCTCAAAGCAGTTGCAGATAAAAATCTCCATATCGACTGTTCTGTAACAAATGCAGGACTCGGTCATCGTATTTTAAAGCTTACATCGGAATCTAGTGGCTACTTTCCTCGATTAAAACCCCTAAATATGACAATCTGCCTGTCAAACTGCGGTGAACTTGTCGGGTTTGTTTTATTTTGTCTGCTCCATTTGTCTTGTCAATTCCTGTTTAAGCCTCTAACACCACCTCATGGTGTTCTGCTCCGTTGTTTTTCCTCCAAGAGAGTAATTCTGATTTTGTGAAATCATACATTTAGGTTAATAGTTTAATGTTTTCATCGTCCTTTGTTCCCTCCGTAAGGAGTGAATTTTGTTTTGATCATCTTTCGTAGTGCCTCCAGTTTTAAGGAGTAATTTTAGTTAAGTGACGTTGCCTCCGGCCAAAGAGTGTTTACCCGGTATTCTGATGAAGTTAGAAGCCTTTTTGTTTTCCTCCTCGAGTGGAGCGACTTTTGGTCGATTTAGTTTTTATAGCCACACTTCTTCCTAAATTATTTATTGGTAGAAGTGTGATCTAGACAATAGTCACAGATCGTATTTATTTCTCTGCCTTGGAGATCCAGTCTTACTAATAAAGACTACAAATCCCTTAAATCCCTGCAACTGTGTCCTGTGTTCGGCCGGGTCGTGACGCTGCTAAATCTAGAGAATGTAATGTCAGAATTTGAGTGTTGGCGAAAGGCAAAGAGGCAATTAGACAGCTTTGTATATTTGATAAAACATCTGAATTAAATACGTTAAATTCACGTACTAGTACAAACTCAGTAATCATGCTTTGTGTTTATATTTCGGTAGTTGTATTATTTGCTTGTTTTATTTGATTGCAGTTGTAACCCCCCCTCAGCTGTTACCCATCTCTCTCACATCGTGATATTTGCATCTAGAGTTTAGCTTTAGTCTGTGTAGCATCACAGCTCAGGTGAGCCCTGAAGAACTCTTGGATCTTCTTCCACAGGTGGACCTCAGCTGCAGCGTGGGACCTGGCCTCGCCCCCCCACAGGACCGGCCCGCCCGCAACTGCATGAAAACTGGAGGGGCAGTATGGTCCGTAAGGCGGCTCTAGATAGTGTCCCGCTCCGGGATAACATACAATCTCAAAGTTGTCCTTCCCGTGACGCTGCAGTCGCTCCACCATCATGTCCACGTAAGCCGTGCTGTCCCAGTTGAAGTCGTCCTCTGAGGCCACGAAGAGGAGACGTCCCTCCGCCCGCTCCACAGGGATCAGCGTGGCCTCGTTCTCCTCTGCCAGAGGGTCGTTCATAACCTTCTTGCCATTGAAGGCCTCCGACTCAGTGGGAATCAGCTTGCTGAGGTCAATCATTAACGCAGGGAGGATCTGGCTCTTCTTATAGTAGAGAGGAAGAAGCGTGTTGGCGGAGCAGCCGTTGATCCACACTACGGCCTCGACTCCTTGCAGGTAAGAGGCCATCGACAGTGCCAGATCTCCACTTTTTGAAATGGATATCACACCAACTCCTTTACTGCCAACCTGTGGTCCAACACACCAACGATTACCTGCTTGTTATTAAATATTTTTGGCAGAGTGGTAGACAGAAAAACTACAAAACGGTGTCCCAAAAAACAACTGTATTCTCAGAGATTAAGAGTTTACAGTTCAAACAACTTGCCTTATATTGTTTTTTCAAAAACTCCAGCGCCTCCTCTAAATAATCCAGATGGATCTCTCTGATGTTCCTCGACATGTCGATGTTACCGTACAGCGCTACAGTCAGAACCACAAACCCTCGACGGGCCAGCAAGGAGGCCCTTTTCTCTGACAAACCTCCACCGGAGGTGTAGAGATCCAACACAGCGGGGAACGGACCTTCTCCTGGATCGAAACACAGAAGGGTAACACTACTATAACACTGCAGCTAAATCCTATCAAACATAATTGATAATCCATTATTTTTTGGTTATTAAAGGATTTGAATATTTGATAGAGACAAAGAAGAACCTGGCGGAGTGAAGAGGACACCACGAATATTCCCCTCTCTGACTGTGCGCCGGATGACCCCGTCTCCGATCAGGAGCCTCTCATTGGTCGCTTCTGCCGGCATCCTTCCCTCCTCGTCTCCCTCCTCCTCGTGCACTGAGATCTTCACCACGTGGGGGTTTAGAGACTTAGTTCTTTGGAACCTCTTGTGCAAAGCGTCCGGCCTCATGGACCAAAGCAGACCCATGGGTTCAACGCCGGTGTAGGTCCCACCGAGGGAGGGGTCCCTCTCCAGGTCGATCTGCCCGCTCCCATCAGCCCTGAAGGTGGCCGAGGAGCTGAACACCACTCCCTTCTCGTCAGTGGATCTGGCTCTCAGGGTGACCATCTGTCCCGACCTGAGACCGACCACCTTCACCTGGACGGGCTCGTCGAACATGCATCTGGCTCTCGGCAGCAGACTCAGGCGGACTTCAGACGACATCTTTCAGAAAATGCTGTGGTTTGTTCTTTACAAATGTTCACTGTAATTGTAAAAGACGAAATTAAAAATTCACTTGAGATTGAAACACGTTGACGAAGCAGATGAACACGTCATGAATGTTTTTCTGTAAAAGTTTCTCCTCGCCAATCTAGGGAATTAAATAATGTAACCAGCTAACTGTTGCTCTTGGACTCATATTTAGAGGTGAAGTACTGTTTCTACGCTGATAGTCAATAGATTGAACACATGGTTGGCTCTTAAGTAATCTTCTATTATGATCAAATCTGTTAGGGATTTAAGCAGAAGAGCACACCTAGTGGTATAAAATATAATACATGTGATCATATTTAGTGATAGAACTGTAGTTTGTGGGTTATTAGAAATTAGTTATAACATTTGCATGTTATATTAAAACTGCAATATGAAACTAACAAATTATAGTCATTTAATTACTGTTCACATTAACATCCTGTCACAATGTAACGTTAAACCTGTTGAAGGACTCTTAATTCTCCCACATTTTCTCCCCAAAATCTGAGGAGGGACTCTTAATTCTTCTTTCAGGAATCAGGAAACATTTATTGCCAAAATATGTGAAACATACGAGGAATCTGTCTTGGCTTTTTGTGCGTGACAGTAGACAGTGTAACAATAGACAAGACAGTAGTGCACAAGTTATAAAATGAAGTAAAATGAAATGCCAATGCAAGGGGTTAGTAGAATAAGGCTATGGGTTAGTATAAAACAAGAGTATAAAGTAAAAGTTAAATGTAATGTAAAATATTAAAAAAGTTAACAAATATTAAGCATAAAGTGCACTTGCGAACAAGTAAGAAAGTGACGAGTGATGACAAAGTGAAAAATGACAGTTAAAGTGACATGTGCAGTGTGAATGGATGGTTTGATGGATTTCTTCCACAATTTCTCCCCAAAGATGGTTTTGTGGAAGTTTTAGTCTCCTGTCAGGTTGTTTATGGGCAAAGGATGTAGGAAAGCCCTGCAAGGCAAATATTTTGATTTTGGACCCTATAAACCGATGAACATAATGGTTGACATGTGATGAACTGTGATGATTTAGGATGAGTTACTGTTAAAGTGTACTAGCTATTAGATTATGGTATAATGCATATTATGTCATGTTTACATGAAGACGCTTTAGGCCTTAGGTGTGATCATTGAATGTACTGTGGTATTAAGTGAACAGGGATCGGTCAGTCAGGGATTTCAGATTCAACCATCAGATGGAGCCAGGAGGGAGTCATAAATACCTTGGAGCAGTTTTTGAAGGACAAACACAGGGGAAGGGCTGGTAGAATTATTTTGGCACCAACTTGATAAATGGCTTTACACTTGGACCATGGGACTTCTCTATTCCACAAAATATTATACTATTCTTACTGTTCTTAACTGTGTAATTGTATTGCTTCCGCTAGTTAATAAATACTTTATCATTTTTAAACTTGAGTTAGTTGACTCTTTTCTTCTTCTCGTCTCAGAAGGGGCGACGGTAACAGTAGTGACCCTTGATCAGAGGTTCAGAACTCCACAGAACCAAAGGGTGTTTAAAGATTATTTTTTAATTAACAGTGAATCTTCGTTTCTCAAAATTAGCCTGAAAGTTACCTGAGTAAATACATGAATATGTTGGTATTTTTTAAAGACAGAAAATAAATTGTCTGGTATTTTGGATTTGATGCAATTGGTGGCGACGATGTTAAAGTAAGCATACAGGTATGTCCAGATGTGAACATCTGCAACCTGTAAGACAGGTGATTGTCCCTGATGACGGTCAATGCTTTCAGACATGAAATGACTCTCTGTATCTGCTTCACTCAAATACATTTTTTAATTCCCTACGACAGGAGAGGACTCGCTCTTCTCATCTTTTTATTTCCTGTCAGAAAGTCATGAGATGAAATAAAATAGGAATGTGTCTTACCTGCAGCACGGGGCTCACCTAGAATCAGACTGTTGGATGTGGGTTTTAAAGTCACCTCTCTGATCCTGTCAATCATTTTATGTTGATCGATGGGACGGAGCGTTCCTAAGTGTGTGTGTTTGTGTGTGTGTGTGTGTGAGCCAAACAGAGACTGGACAGGGTGAGTTCATCTGATTTGTTGAATAGACAATAAAGAAGAGAATCATGTTTCAGGAGTAAACCTACTTATAACAATTCATATAAGTTATTTTTTCTACATCGTCAAACGGGTATTTCAATGGTTCAAAACATTTATGTGAAGAATGTTGAATATTTACAGAGCCCAAGGCAGCATCTTAAAATTCCTTTCATTGTTTAAACTCAATGTGAAAGTGGGTGACAACTTATCATTTGTCCCCATTATTCACAGCCATATTTTGACTAATCCTTGTTAATTTATTTACAGCCACAGTTCCAGTGTGATCTGAACCTTCAGACATTTATTATCCAGTTTGTGTTTAATGACAGTTCATATAACATCAGTATCAGTGATCAAAGTACTCTTCAGTACTTAACTTTAGCTATTCAGTGATTGATTTGTGCATTTCATCAGATAATCATTATCTCTTTTGGAACACACAGGGTATATGCTAAGAAACAGAGCCTGCAAGAGCCAGAGCCGATCTGTTCCCTCTATTTAAACAGTGATAACGTCAGCAGGGAGTCTGGGGGAAAAAAGATTACATTGAACACAGTTATTTGTAATTGTTTTAAATGTATGTGCTTAGCTTATATTGTCCTCAAAGCAGTTGCAGATAAAATCTCCATTTCAACTGTTCTGTAACAAATGCAGGTGATTAAAACCCCTAAATATGACAATCTGCTTGAACTCTCCTCTCGTTTCCGGTCAGTTATCCTTTCCTCATGTGTCACCAGTTACCTGATTCCCGGTTGTGTCCACCTGTTCCCCATCGCCCTCCATGTGTACTAATAGTCTGCGTCTCCCTTTGTCCGGTGCCAGTGTCTTTGTTTCCGTCCTTGTGTCTTTGTGTTCGCTTCAGCCTCGCCGTAGTTTCTGAGCCTCTAAAACTACGTCATGGTGTTCTGCTCCGTTGTTTTTCCCCCAAGAGAGTAATTTTGATTTTGTATCATACCTTTAGGGTTATGGTTATTGTCTTCATCGTCCTTTGTTTCCTCCGTAAGGAGTGAATTTTGTTTCGATAATCTTTCATAGTGCCTCTAGTTTATTCTCTAGGTATTCTGATGAAGTTAAAAGCCTTTTTGTTTTCCTCCTCGAGTAGAGCGACTTTTGCTCCATCATTTTTATAGCCACACTTCTTCCTAAATTATTTATTGGTAGAAGCTAATCTAGATGTGATGGGTAGATCTCCCCCTCCCTCTACCTGTTGGGCCACACCCCTCTAATTAGCGATTCCCAACAGGTGAGGCCAGATTACTTCCTGGTTTCCTTTAAATGTAGGCTTTGCCTCAGGTTTTCCCATCTCCACACTGGTCTCAGGAATGACTACAGGTAGTCAAGGTGCAGGACTGAGCGCTAAAGGAGATTCGTCACAGAGCTCCCACCCCATCTGTGCAGAACTCGCCATGTGTGACTATACAGTGTGCAATTTCCAGGTATGTCTGTTTTTGAAGTAGAGCAGGGTTTTCATTGCTTTTGTTTTAATATGCTCCATAGCGGTAGTGATGGCAAAGTGAAGCTTTCTGAACCAGTGAAGCTTTCCAGCCAATTGTATCGGAAAAAGGTTCATTCATTCAATGCATCGCAAACTCTACGATGACCTCTGCTGTTGAAAACTTGTAGTGCAAATGTATCGAATAGCCCACCAGTATATTTTGGCCCAGTCTCTGTGGGTTGAACATGATTATGAAAAGTTAACCAATAAATCATCTAATAAATACATGGATTCCTATATGAATAAAACTATTGTTTTTCAGGTTTGAATTGTGTCCTTGTTTGTGTATTTCAATTCTCTGTACATTGGAAAGAATTTTAACACTTAGATTCTGCACCTTTGTGCATGTATGTTTGTGATCATACTAGCAGAATAATTAATAGAAGATATATAATAGAGGTGTGTGTGTGATGTAGGCAATATAATTTAAAATATCAGCAAGTGCTTCCTACTGCATGTGCAGTTCATGGCAGTCATAGGGACTTATGTGAATTGTTTGAATGTGGGCAGTGATTTGCAGAGGAAAGGTCAGTGGGGCAGTGATTGTGCTTTTGGGCAGGTTTCTTATGACAGGATATTGAAGTGCTTGTGGACACATGGGATGGGGCATGAAGTTATTATTGATTTTCATTGAGAAACACAATTTTCTCCACAGAATTGGGGTTGAGTCGGTTTCTTGGATACTATTTCCCCTGCCTTACAAAAAAGGCGCTTACACGACACGATGAGGCAGGAATGCTCATAAGATTACGTGCTAATACAAATAGATGTGGGTACACATGTTTGTGTTTGATCCAATATTTTAGCGGGTCTTCACTCTGTGGAATGTTTGATTCAGCCAAATATCGGGTGGTCTCCACAATAAAAATAAACATCTATAATTACACAATACAAATGACACTTTGTCTGCCTATTACAAACCTTGTTAGAGGAAATCAAATTGAAGTGCTCCCACATCTCGGAGCGACCTCTCTTTGCCACAAGTTCCATTGTAAATTTGCTACTAATACTACTACAACAACACTGACTTTGACTGTATCAAACAGACAAGCCCCAACCCTGTTTTGCGCCCATTTGAATCAATTCGAAGCGGTCACATGACTGTGCGCCGGAACGAAGCTTCGGACGTCACTGATTGCTTCGCCCTGCACTGGTTCATATTTCAACACAAGCTTCGAAGCAGGAGGGTGGGAGGTAACAACACTACATAGTGGTGCCATGATGTTAAGTGGAATTTTACACATTGTGTATGACGTGCTTCTTTTTTTGTAACAGGAACGGGGAAGTGATGTCTGCTGTTGGTGGTAGCTGAGCTCTAGCCACTGCGGTTTTTGCCCCTCTTTTGCAAATGTTTTGTATTTATGGTTACCATGTTTATGTTAGTATTTAGATTCCTGAATTGTTAGTAAATTAATTTTCTTCCTAGACAAGCTGGTGTTTCTTTT
Organism: Gasterosteus aculeatus; assembly: GCF_964276395.1. NCBI lineage: Eukaryota > Metazoa > Chordata > Actinopteri > Perciformes > Gasterosteidae > Gasterosteus > Gasterosteus aculeatus. The sequence continues at coordinate 16,579,956 of NC_135690.1, forward strand.
GTTTTTTTCCTTTTTGTAAGCCAACTGGGGTAGGTCCTATACTGAGGTCCTCTCAATATCAGTACAGGTGGGCTGGTCATAGGTCTATAGGTGGTGGTCCACTAGGTGGAGGGCTTCATTTTTTTCTATTTGGCGTGTGTGTGTCCCGTCCCCCTTCACTCCCCCGCTAGTTTAGACTACCCTGATACAGTCACCTTGTGCTGGTAAAAACGCTGCACTATAGTGACAATTTTTTAGCATAAAGATATTTTTCTAACAAAAGCTGTATTTTTAAACCAAGACAGTTATCTAACCAATCTGAGGCTTACTTATAAATAAAACTGGACACTATTCAAAACTGGAAATTCATCTCTTTGCTCCCCTTTCTTGAACCAATAAGAACCTTTACTCATTTGTGGTACTCTCTGGGTTATAGTCCCAGAGTGGCATTGTTTCATTGCGGCCAGGCACATCAGTTGCCCCGGTCACATGGATAATATATACAGCTCGTATTTATTTCTCTGCCTTGGAGATCAGTCTTACTCAGTGCTGTAGTGGTAAAATTGGAGGTGGGCAAACTCTGAATTTTGTGATCATACAGACCTCAACGCGATGCGAAGGAACGCAACACAAAGCGTCGCGACTCTGTAAGGCTGTCCTGGCTATATTGCATTATGTTAAACGTTAAATTTAAGAAAACACTAAAGAAAAGTATGACAACACAACAAGACAATTGCAGATTAAGAACTATCTACATATGGAGTCTCCTTTTTACAGTAGTGCCCAGAGGGCCTCCTGGGCGTTCTGGGGTTCATGGCTCCTCTGTGCTTCTCCTCTCTATTGGACCTGGTGTTTCTCCTGTCCTCTCACTGCCTGAAAAATATGTTGAATTTAAGAGTTAACCAGTAAAGCAGCCTGTCAATTACACTGACAACATGAGTTAAAGGAACACTCATGTACTACCTATGTCCCCATAAATAGCCTATACAGCATGTTTTTTTTTTCACATTGAGAACTGACTTGTTTTGTAATCTACGCGTCACCAGGCGTTTTTCTTGTCCTTTTACCGTGCACGACCGGTGAACACAGAGCGCGCGACTACTACCCACCCCGTCGGACCGTCTCGACCAGTCCGCAAAATATTGTCTGACATGAAACCGGTCCGTGAGGTAAGAAAGGTTGGGGACCACTGGGCTGATCCACAACGTGTGTTTACAGGGAACTTTGAGGTGCGTAAATGCCGCTTAGAGGTGCGTAAACGCTATTTCCAAAATTCTAGAGGTGCGTAAACGGCGTTTACGTGCGTTTACCCTCCACTACAGCCCTGGTCTTACTAATGAAGATTACAAATCTCTTAAAACCCTGCAACTGTGTCCTGTGTTCTGCCGGGTCGTGACTCCGCCAAATCTAGAGAATGTAATGTCATAAATTGAGTGTTGGCAAAAGGCAAAGAGGAAATTTTTTTGTATGTAAGCTTTGTATATTTGATAAAACATCTCAATATAATAAGTTAAATTAAAATTCTAATACAAACTCCTGACCAAGCTTTGTGTTTTTTTTAGTAGTAGTTTTATTATTTGCTTGTTTTATTTGATTGCATTTGTAACCCCCCCTCAGCTGTTACCCATCTCTCTCACATCGTGATATTTGCATCTAGAGTTTAGCTTTAGTCTGCGTAGCATCACAGCTCAGGTGAGTCCTGAAGACCTCCTGGATCTTCTTCCACAGGTGCAGTCATACATTTAGGTTAATGGTTAATGTTTTCATCGTCCTTTGTTCCCTCCGTAAGGAGTGAATTTTGTTTTGATAATCTTTCGTAGTGCCTCCAGTTTTAAGGAGTGTTTTTTGTTAAGTGACGTTGCCTCCGTCCAAAGAGTGCTTACCCAGTATTCTGATGAAGTTAGAAGCCTTTTTGTTTTCCTCGAGTGAAGCGACTTTTGGTCGATTTAGTTTTTATAGCCACACTTCTTCCTAAATTATTTATTGGTGGAAGTGTGATCTAGACAATAGTTACAGATCGTATTTATTTCTCTGCCTTGGAGATCCAGTCTTACTAATAAAGACTACAAATCCCTTAAAACCTTGCAACTGTGTTCTGCCAGGCGTGACGCTGCCAAATAGAGAATGTAATGTCATAATTTGAGTGGGCCAAAGACAGAGGCAATTAGAAAGCTTTGTATATTTGATAAAACATCTCAATATAATACGTTGAATTCACGTACTAATACAAACTCAGTAATCATGCTTTGTGTTTATATTTCGGTAGTTTTATTATTTGCTTGTTTTATTTGATTGCAGTTGTAACCCCCCCCTCAGCTGTTACCCATCTCTCTCACATCGTGATATTTGCATCTAGAGTTTAGCTTTAGTCTGCGTAGCATCACAGCTCAGGTGAGTCCTGAAGAACTCCTGGATCTTCTCCCACAGGTGGACCTCAGCAGCAGCGTGGGACCAGGCCTCTCCCCCCAAAAGGACCGGACTCCCGACAACTGCATGCAAACTGGAGGGGCAGTAGGGTCCGTAAGGCGGCTCTAGAATGTGTCCCGCTCCGGGGTAACACACAATCTCAAAGTTGTCCTTCCTGTGACGCTGCAGTCGCTCCACCATCATGTCCACGTAAGCCGTGCTGTCCCAGTTGAGGTCGTCCTCTGAGGCCACGAAGAGGAGACGTCCCTCCGCCCGCTCCACAGGGATCAGCGTGGCCTCGTTCTCCTCTGCCAGAGGGTCGTTCATAACCTTCTTGCCATTGAAGGCCTCCGACTCAGTGGGAATCAGCTTGCTGAGGTCAATCATTAACGCAGGGAGGATCTGGCTCTTCTGATAGTAGAGAGGAAGAAGCGTGTTGGCGGAGCAGCCGTTGATCCACACTACGGCCTCGACACCTTGCAGGTAAGAGGCCATCGACAGTGCCAGATCTCCACTTTTTGAAAGGGATATCACACCAACTCCTTTACTGCCAACCTGTGGTCTAACAAAACAACAACTGTGTTCTGTGAGATGCATGTAGTGGTAAAAACATTCAGTAAACAATTGTCTTGTGCTAAAAGCCAGGTCGCAGTGGTTGACCCTGAGATGGAGAGAGGTAGAAAGATTTAGGGTTTGCAGCTGTGTTTGGGGAAGGGGGTCATCTTGCTCTCACGGACCTTTGATCAGAGGAGCATTGTGTGTTACCCTCAGCTTCACCTGAGTTCTTATCTCAACTTGATTTGTGGCTTCTCGGAACTGGCACTAGGAACTGTCTTCAAGTGTATAAAAACTCAGCGTTTTGACTGCTCGGGGACGCCATTACACAGAACGCTGGAATACGTGCTTGTGTGTTTGACCTCCTGCTTGCAAGCAATAGTTAGAGACAGATATCTGCGGAGAATTGCTCATGTAATCTTTTTCTCTTCTAAATAAATGTTAACTTTTTGACCTTAATTGATCAATGGGCTGGATCCTTCTCATCAACCAACTCGGGGGGATCGGAGATCCTGACAGTTCTCAGAGATTAAGAGTTTACAGTTTAAACAACTTGCCTTATATTGTTTTTTCAAAAACTCCACTGCTTCCGCTAAATAATCCAGATGGATCTCTCTGATGTTCCTCGTCATGTCGCTTTGACCGTAGAGCGCTACAGTCAGAACCACAAACCCTCGGCTTGCCAGCAGGGAGGGCCTTTTCTCTGACAAACCTCCACCGGAGGTGTAGAGATCCAACACAGCGGGGAACGGACCTTCTCCTGGATCGAAACACAGAAGGTTAACACTACTATAACATTGCAGATAAATCTTATCTGCAATGCCGGTGTAGGTTCCTCCGAGGGAGGGGTCCCTCTCCAGGTCGATCTGCCCGCTCCCATCAGCCCTGAAGGTGGCCGAGGAGCTGAACAACACTCCCTTCTCGTCAGTGGATCTGGCTCTCAGGGTGACCATCTGTCCCGACCTGAGACCGGCCACCTTCACCTGGACGGGCTCGTCGAACATGCATCTGGCTCTCGGCAGCAGACTCAGGCGGACTTGGGAGGACATCTTTCTGAAAATGCGGTGGTTTGTTCTCTACAAATCTTCACTGTAATTGTAAAAGAGAAATTGGAGATTCACTTTAGTTTGAAACACTTTGACAAAGCAGATGCATATGTAATGAATATTTTTCTGTAAAATGTTGTTTTTTTTTCATGTTTTCTCTTCACCAATTTCGCACATTAAATAATATCTTACCAGCCAATTATTGCTCTTGGACTCTACTATTTAGAGGTGAAGTACTGTTCCTACGCTGATAGTCAATAGATTGAACACATTGTTGGCTCTTAAAAAGAATTCTTCTTATATGCTCATCTGATTTAAGCAGAAGAGCACACTTAGTGGTAGAAATATAATACATGTCATCATATTTAGTGATAGAATTGTAGTTTGTGGGTTATTAGAAATTAGTTAAAACATTAGCATGTAATATTAATAATTGCAATATGAATCAAACTATTTTTTTTAATTACTGTTCAGTCACATCCTGTTACAATGTAATGTTAAACCTTGATGGATTTCTTCCACATTTTCTAACCAAATATTGTTTTGTGGAAGTTTTTGTCTCCTGTTAGGTTGTCTACTATAAAAAAAGATCCTAATTTTACGGGAAATAACTTTAAATTTTTACAGTACTTTTTCTGTTTTTCAAATTATGTGCAAAACTCTGTAAAAACAAAGATATTATCTGTAAATTAACAGTCCAACTTTAAATTGAAGTATTATGCTCATAATTACAAATTACATTTTTATCTCCTTTTTTTACGGAAGAAATAATGTAATTCTAGTTTTTTTTTTACAGTTTTTTAAAATTACATTCAAATCATATAAACAAAAAACTGTCTGTCAAAATGACTGGCAGCTGTGGCTGCCAAACAAAAACCGTAAAATAAAGGTTAAATAACTTAATTCAAATTAAGTGTGAAAACCATAGATTTAAATACATTTTCCTTAACAATTTTACAGAGAAACACATTTATTTTATAGATATTTCCAGTAGTATTAAGATGAAACAACTTTTAATAAAGGGATATCACTAAATATTCTGGGCCGAAAAAGTCCTAATCTAATGTATTATTTATAATTTAGTGTTTTTTAAATAGATGTTGAGTTTGGAAGGGCCTGGCTGCTACAGTTTATGCCGACATGGGCACCTCCAGACTGGGTAAAGAGGCTGAGTCTGACCTTATGATTGAGGCTCGATTCTGCAGTAATGGCAGCTCACCTTGGGCGTCCTGAGGCTGGTTTAAGAGGGTGTCCTTAGACCTTGTAACGGAACCCAGTGCTGCTGCAGTGCATGCTGTCATGGGCATGCGTAATCTGGCTAAAGACTGCATTTAGACGGGGTAAGGGAGGGCAGTAGTGGTAACATTTCATCTGCGAAATAAAGTGTTGGCCGGCTTTAATTCCGCCACTTTAACCCGGACGCAGAGCTCCGGTAGCGCCGAATGTGCATCCAAAAATCAATGGTGTTTTGTGGGTCAGCGTTTTGAGCCTGCTGATGAACGTTTTGACACAAATTTGCAGAGATCCCTAGGTTATATTCAAACTATTTAGCCTGGAGTATACACTGACGTAGTGCATTATCAAACTGCACAATTGCTGTTGATTTGACCTCGCTTCCATCAACAACTAAATACACTGCTCAAAAAAATTAAAGGAACACTTTGGAAACACATCAGATCTCAATGTGAAAAATCATTTGTAATATCTATACTGATGTGGACAGATTAATGTCTTAGGACCGAAAGGACGCCACATCATTTGATGGAAATAAAAGTTTCATCAGAGGCCTTACTTTTATAGCCACCCCAAAAATCAAAGTGAATAAAATGATGTGGCAGAGTAGTCCATTTTGCCAAATTTCAATTTTCTCTATATCACGTCCTTGTATGCAATCTTGACAACATTGCAGCATGCTCCGAGAGCAACGAGACAACGGATGGTGTCTTATGGGATGTCCTCCCCGATCTGTCTAAGGGCATCATTGAACTCCTGTAAAGTCTGAGGAGAAACTTGGCGGTGTCTGATTGAAACATAATGTCATGCATTCAGTGTAGGGTCTGACCATGGGTTTAAAGATTTCATCCCGATACCTAATGGCAATGTGTTTGTGTGAGCCTGTAGGTATTAATACAACTTTACCATATTATTACATTTTTATTCAGAAACTGCAATGAAAACACCATTCAACCAATCAATTAAATCTAACAGCCCACAAATAAAACTAAATCCACACATTTCTTTTGTTTATTTTAAAACTAATCATATTTTCTTATGTGTGCTAAGTTATGTCAGATGCATGTACTGGTGAAATATATTATAACATTGTTTTGCGCTAAAGTCGTGTCTCAAGTGTCCTGTATTTGACCCTGATGTGCAAGGAGCAACATGATACAAAAAGACAGTTTGCAGCTGTGTTTGGGGAAGGGGGTTATCTTGCTCTCACAGACCTTCGATCAGAGGAGCATTGGGTGTTACCCTCAGCTCCACCTGAGTTCTCATCTCAATTTGTGGCTTCTCGTAACTGGCGCTAAGAACTGTCTTCAAGTGTATAAAAACCCAGCGTTTTTACTGCTCGGCAGAATGCATTACACAGAATGCAGAGATACGTGCTTGTGTGTTTGACCTCCTGCTTGCAAGCAATCGTTAGAGCCAGATATCTGCGGAGAATTGCTCATGTAATCTTTTTCTCTTCTAAATAAATGTTAACTTTTTGACTTAACTTGACTTAACTGATCAACGTGCTGGATCCTTCTCATCAACCGACTCGGGGGAATAGGAGATCCTGACAGTTACCACGCTAAAGCAATTGCTATTGCCTGTCTCACCACGTTGATTTGGACAAGATCGGATAATCTGCCTGTCATTCAGAAAACTGGCCAATGAGAAGTGTGCTCGCTCACATTTGAAAGTACGTCTGTTTGAGCGGGAGGCTGCTACCGGAAAGCTGCTCCGGGCACAGCAGCACAGCACGGTTGGTCTGCTGGTCCCTGCTGTTACCTACATTATGACCTGAGTATTTTTAACTTACATATGGAGGCGAATTTGAGTTGTGGAAGAACAAAAGACGGCCGACGGAGGGAGGTTGAAGAGGAACCGCGGCTCGGACCGGTTCTTTTTTTAGCGTGAGAGATTGGATGTGTAGCGGAACTAAAGACCGAAATGAGTTAGTGTCACGCATTGAGAGCCCTGTATTATATATATTAACGTTAGCGAACTCTAGTGAGGTAAACAAGCTAACGTTAGCCTGTTTACCTCACCAACAGGTAACGTTAGCTTGTTGACCTCACTAGCAGGTAACGTTAGCCTGTTTACCTCACTAACAGGTAACGTTAGCTTGTTGACCTCACTAGCAGGTAACTGGCTGTTTGTTTTTTTCATTAAACTTGTTTTTGTGTTTGTATATGTATTCTGTCTCCATACTATTGTGTCCCGACACTATCTCAGGTTCAAACTGCACCATATTTTCATTAAATACATTTGAGACGGTGAGAATGTTCCTCTATTTGGGTCGCAGCTTGTCATTAAGGGGTGATGGTGGGTCCCGGAGTGAGACCAGTTGAGAACCACTGCTTTATGGGTATCCCTTTATTGAAGGTGTTTGATTGTAATAATTCAGTAAAAACTTGTGAAATAACAGTGTTTCACTGCAAAACCTTTTGTAATATGACTTTTTTGAAGGTGTTTCTGTATGAAAAAACAGGAAAAATCTGTAAAATAAAAAAAAATTGCGGCAGAATGTTTAGCAATATCCCTTTATTGAAGGTGTCTGATCATAATAATACAGGAATAATCTGTAAAATAACAGTATTTATCTATATAACCATAAATGAAAATTACCGTAAATGGATGGTTTTTAGCATTTTATTTGAATTAAGGTATTTAACCTCAATTTTATGGTTTTTGTTTGGCAGCCGCAGCTGCCATTCATTTGACCTTCCTTTTACGTAAGACAGCCCTGCAAGGCAAATATTTTGATTTTGGACCATATAAACTTTTAAACATTATAGTTAACGTGATGAACTGTGATGATTTAGGATGTGTTATCGTTAAAGTGTACTAGTGTATCTATTAGATGTCAATGTCAGCCAAAGTGCTTTACAGGATAAAAAACATTCAGCATCAATAAAACAACACAAATAAAAGAAAAAAACAGTAAAAGGCAAACAAATAAAAGATCCAATGCAGGTGACTTAACTCAGCCAAAGGCCAATGTGAACAAGTGAGTCTTAAGGCGAGTTTTAAAAGTGGAAAGGCTGTTCTGCCGGGTCGTGACGCTGACAAATTAATAGAGAATGTAATGTCAGAATTTGAGTGTTCGCGAAAGACAAAGAGACAATTAGACAGTGTGATGTTCATGACGTAACCACGTCACCTGCAGATATAGACGTGCAAGACACGTGAGCAGGAAGTACGCAAACAGTAACGTGTAAGCGAGAGCCGGAGAATAAACGCCCGTGGATATGAATCAAACTGTCTGGTGTATAAACCCACACAACGCAAACACTACAGACTGCTTTGTATATTTGATAAAACATCAATATAATACGTTAAATTCACATACTAATACAAACTCAGTAATCCTGCTTTGTGTTTATATTTTGGTAGTTTTATTATTTGATTGCAGTTGTAATCCCCCCTCAGCTGTTACCCATCTCTCTCACATCGTGATATTTGCATCTAGAGTTTAGCTTTAGTCTGTGTAGCATCACAGCTCAGGTGAGCCCTGAAGAACTCTTGGATCTTCTTCCACAGGTGGACCTCAGCTGCAGCGTGGGACCTGGCCTCGCCCCCCCACAGGACCGGCCCGCCCGCAACTGCATGAAAACTGGAGGGGCAGTATGGTCCGTAAGGCGGCTCTAGATAGTGTCCCGCTCCGGGATAACATACAGTCTCAAAGTTGTCCTTCCCGTGACGCTGCAGTCGCTCCACCATCATGTCCACGTAAGCCGTGCTGTCCCAGTTGAGGTCGTCCTCTGAGGCCACGAAGAGGAGACGTCCCTCCGCCCGCTCCACAGGGATCAGCGTGGCCTCGTTCTCCTCTGCCAGAGGGTCGTTCATAACCTTCTTGCCATTGAAGGCCTCCGACTCAGTGGGAATCAGCTTGCTGAGGTCAATCATTAACGCGGGGAGGATCTGGCTCTTCTTATAGTAGAGAGGAAGAAGCGTGTTGGCGGAGCAGCCGTTGATCCACACTACGGCCTCGACACCTTGCAGGTAAGAGGCCATCGACAGTGCCAGATCTCCACTTTTTGAAATGGATATCACACCAACTCCTTTACCACCAACCTGTGGTCCAACACACCAACGATTAGCTGCTTGTTATTAAATATTTTGGCAGTGTTATAGACAGAAAACCTGCAAAAAGGTGTCCCAAAAAACAACTGTATTCTCAGAGATTAAGAGTTTACAGTTCAAACAACTTGCCTTATATTGTTTTTTCAAAAATTCCACTGCCTCCTCTAAATAATCCAGATGGATCTCTTTGATGTTCCTCGCCCTGTCGCTGTGACCGTACAGCGCTACAGTCAGAACCACAAACCCTCGGCCGGCCAGCAGGGAGGCCCTTTTCTCTGACAAACCTCCACTGAAGGTGTAGAGATCCAACACAGCGGGGAACGGACCTTCTCCTGGATTGAAACGCAGAAGGTTAACACTGCTATAACACTGCAGCTAAATCCTATCAAACATAATTGATAATCCATTATTTTTAATGTTGGTTATTAAAGGATTTGAATATTTGATAGAGACAAAGAAGAACCTGGCGGAGTGAAGAGGACACCACGAATATTCCCCTCTCTGACCGTGCGCCGGATGACCCCGTCTCCGATCAGGAGCCTTTCATTGGTCGCTTCTGCCAGGATCCTGCCCTCCTCCTTTTCCTGGTCATGAACTGAGATCTTCACCCCGTGGGGGTTTAGAGACTTAGTTCTTTGGAACTTCATGTGCAAAGTGTCCGGCCTCATGGACCAAAGCAGACCCATGGGTTCAACGCCGGTGTAGGTCCCACCAAGGGAGGGGTCCCTCTCCAGGTCGATCTGCCCGCTCCCATCAGCCCTGAAGGTGGCCGAGGAGCTGAACACCACTCCCTTCTCATCAGTGGATCTGGCTCTCAGGGTGACCATCTGTCTCGACCTGAGACCGGCCACCTTCACCTGGACGGGCTCGTCGAACATGCATCTGGCTCTCGGCAGCAGACTCAGGCGGACTTGGGAGGACATCTTTCTAAAAATGCGGTGGTTTGTTCTTTACAAACGTTCACTGTAATTGAAAATTCACTTGAGTTTGAAACACTTTGACAAAGCAGATGAACACGTCATGAATGTTTTCATGTAAAAGTTTCTCCTCGCCAATTTAGGGCATTAAATAATATGTAACCAGCTAATTGTTTCTCTTGGACTCATATTTAGAGGTGAAGTACTGTTCCTACGCTGATGGTAAATAGATTAGATGTAGAACATAGAACACATGGTTGGCTCCTATGGTGCGTTCACACCAAAAGCGAAGCAGTTTCGCAGTATTCGCGCGAGTAGATTCCATGTAAAGTCAATCCACAGAAGCGTCTGGTCGCGAATAAGGTGAATTTTAAACATCCGGCACGAATGAGGCGAAACGAGCAAAGCGAATAAAGCCTAATTTATGCTTCTGCGTTTTCAGAGCGACGCAGACGCAAGCCCCCCTTGCGGGTCCCTTGCGTGTCGTTTCACACCTCCTTGCGTCCTTGCGTGTGTCGAGACATTTTTCTAGGCTTGCAACGCAAGCCTCCTGCAGCGCACCAGGCTGCGATTGGTCCGCTAACTACGTCCTTTAGGGAGTCTCACATTTCCGTTTTCATACGGTTACCTTGTTTATGTTAGTATTTAGATTCATGAATTGTTAGTAAATTTATTTTCTTCCTAGACAAGCTGGTGTTTAATTGATTTTTCTTTTTTGTAAGCCAACTAGAGTAGGTCCTATATTGAGGTCCTCTCAATATCAGTACAGGTGGGCTGGTCATAGGTCTATAGGTGGTGGTCCACTAGGTGGACGGCTTCATTTTTGTTTATTTGGCATGTTTTATATTTGTTCTAATGTGACTTTTTGTGTCTGTCTGTCTTTTCCTTTCTGGTACCTGGTGGTGGCCCCTTCACTCCCCCACTCCTTTAGACCTCCCTGATACAGTCACCTTGTGCTGGTAAAAACACCGCAGTACAGTAATGTTACTCCTCCACCCCGGCTCTGGAGAGGAGGAGGGCGTAACTACCCAAGACCACGCCCGCTGGATAAGGGAACCTGTATTCTAAGGCACCAGCTTGCTACTACGATAAGTAAAACACACGCTGCTACAATGGATGGATAAACAGTGGGTTTATTTTCCACACACTGATAAATTATGGTGACAATACATACATTTCAACACAAACAATTACACACAAGTACAAAGACACGGGATAGGAGGACTAACAGGTAACAAGGCCTGTGGAGTAGGGCGGTGCCAGCGGTCGGTCAAAGCAAAGAAACTAAACAAAGGACCCTGAGCTTCCCTACTCCTCTAAACCTACCTACCACAAACTAACCTATCGCACCACTTACCTCACTGCTACAATACACTAGAAGCCAGCGGCTGTCGCCTAATCTAGTGAATCTAACAGAGTTTTTTCCTACGGGTGAATGTAGACCCCAGGGTATCTTACCTAGCCTTGCTCCACAGCGCTCTTGGGGTAAGAACTAGTGTTGTTACCTCCGACCCTCCTGCTTTGAAGCCTGTGTCAAAATATGAACCAGTGCAAGGCGAAGCAAATGTATCGGTGCTTGGTTCGTTCGCTACATATCACGTGATTAGTGACGTCTGAAGCTTCGGTCCGGCGCACAGTCACGTGACCGCTTCGATTTGTTTCAAATGGTATCGAAACAGGGTTCGGGCTTGTCTGTTTGATACAGTCAAAGTCATTGTTGTTGCAACTTGCGAGTAGTAGTAGTAGTAGCAAAGAGCAAATTTACAATGTGGCAGCACTTCAATTTGATTGCCTCTAACAAGGTTGGCAATAGGCAGGCAAAGTGTCATTTGTATTGTGGAATTATGGATGTTTATTGAGGAGACCACCCGATATTTGGCTGAATCAAACATTCCTCGGAGTGAAGACCCGCTAAAATATTGGGTCAAACACAAACCTGTGTACCCACATCTATTTGTATTAGCACGTAATCTTATGAGCATTGCTGCCTCATCCGTGTCGCGTGAGCGCGTTTTTTCTAAGGCAGGGGAAATAGTAACTACAAAAAGAAAATTGTGTTTCTCAATAAAAATTACATTGCTTACACACATTGCTTCTATTAATTCTTCTGCTAGCATGATCACAAACATACATGCACAAAGGTGCAGAATCTAAGTGTGTTCCACTTCTTGTCAATGTACAGAGAATTGAAATACACAAATAAGGACACAATTCAAACCTGGAAAACAATCGTTTTATTTATATAGGAATCCATGTATTTATTAGATGAGTTATTGGTTCAACTATTCATAATCATGTTCAACCCACAGAGATTGGGCCAAAATATACTGGTAGTCTATTCGAAACATTTGCACTATAGGTTTTCAACAGCAGAGGTCATCATAGAGTTTGCGATGCATTGAATGAATGAACCTTTTTACTATACAATTGGCTGGAAAGCTTCACTTTGCCATCACTAGGGTACAATAGACCACAGTTTAAACAAGCAACATAAACCATGTATACTTCAATGTCTCTCTCTCTCAATCAATTAATCAATCAATCAATCAATCTCTCGGTCAATCTCTCCCAACACAACCCCCTCCAAGCTCTCACAAACAAAACATTTATAGTGCAGAGCTGCGCTGGATTGGCTGGAGAAACAGCTGGCCACGCCTGCATCGTCAGCAGCAACTCGCCACACCAGTGAGGAACAGACTGGAAACCAAGACACGGGGGAGGAGAAAACACATACAGAGCAGCCGGACGTAACAATTGACATAATTTTTTTTTAGTATGAAGAATGTATTTTTGTAATAAAAGCCGTATTTTTAGACCGTTATCTAGCCAATCTGAAGCTTACTTATAAATAAAACTGGACACTATTCAAAACTAGAAATTCACCTCTCTGCTCACCTTTTCTTGAACAAATAAGAACCTTTATTCATTTGTGGTACTCTCTGCGTTAAAGTCCCAGAGTGGCGTTGTTTCATTGCAGCCAGGCACATCAGTTGCCCCGGTCACATGGATAATATATACAGCTCGTATTTATTTCTCTGCCTTGGAGATCCAGTCTTACTAATAAAGACTACAAATCCCTTAAAACCCTGCAACTGTGTCCTGTGTTCTGCCGGGTCGTGACGCTACGAAATTGATAGCGAATCAATGTCATAATTTGAGTGTTGGCGAAAGGCAAGAAGGCAATTAGACAGCTTTGTATATTTGATAAAAAATCTCAATATAATACGTTAAATTCACATACTAATACAAACTCAGTAATCTTTGTGTTTATATTTCGGTAGTTTTATTATTTGCTTGTTTTATTTGATTGCAGTTGTAACCCCCCCTCAGGTGTTACCCCTCTCTCTCACATCGTGATATTTGCATCTAGAGTTTAGCTTTAGTCTGTGTAGCATCACAGCTCAGGTGAGCCCTGAAGAACTCCTGGATCTTCTTCCACAGGTGGACCTCAGCTGCAGCGTGGGACCTGGCCTCGCCCCCCCACAGGACCGGCCCGCCTACAACTGCATGCAAACTGGAGGGGCAGTAGGGTCCGTAAGGCGGCTCTAGATAGTGTCCCGCTCCGGGGTAACACACACTCTCAAAGTTGTCCTTCCTGTGACGCTGCAGTCGCTCCACCATCATGTCCACGTAAGCCTTGCTGTCCCAGTTGAGGTCGTCCTCTGCGGCCACGAAGAGGAGACGTCCCTCCGCCCGCTCCACAGGGATCAGCGTGGCCTTGTTCTCCTCTGCCAGAGGGTCGTTCACAACCTTCTTGCCATTAAAGGCCTCTGACTCAGTGGGAATCAGCTTGCTGAGGTCACCCATTAACGCAGGGAGGATCTGGCTCTTCTTATAGTAGAGAGGAAGAAGCGTGTTGGCGGAGCAGCCGTTGATCCACACTACGGCCTCGACACCTTGCAGGTAAGAGGCCATCGACAGTGCCAGATCTCCACTTTTTGAAAGGGATATCACACCAACTCCTTTACTGCCAACCTGTGGTCCAACAAAACAACAACTGTGTTCTGTGAGATGCATGTAGTGGTAAAAACATTCAGTAAACAATTGTCTTGTGCTAAAAGCCAGGTCGCAGTGGTTGACCCTGAGATGGAGAGAGGTAGAAAGATTTAGGGTTTGCAGCTGTGTTTGGGGAAGGGGGTCATCTTGCTCTCACGGACCTTTGATCAGAGGAGCATTGTGTGTTACCCTCAGCTTCACCTGAGTTCTTATCTCAACTTGATTTGTGGCTTCTCGTAACTGGCGCTAGGAACTGTCTTCAAGTGTATAAAAACTCAGCGTTTTGACTGCTCGGGGACGCCATTACACAGAACGCTGGAATACGTGCTTGTGTGTTTGACCTCCTGCTTGCAAGCAATAGTTAGAGACAGATATCTGCGGAGAATTGCTCATGTAATCTTTTTCTCTTCTAAATAAATGTTAACTTTTTGACCTTAATTGATCAATGGGCTGGATCCTTCTCATCAACCAACTCGGGGGGATCGGAGATCCTGACAGTTCTCAGAGATTAAGAGTTTACAGTTTAAACAACTTGCCTTATATTGTTTTTTCAAAAACTCCACTGCTTCCGCTAAATAATCCAGATGGATCTCTCTGATGTTCCTCGTCATGTCGCTTTGACCGTAGAGCGCTACAGTCAGAACCACAAACCCTCGGCTTGCCAGCAGGGAGGGCCTTTTCTCTGACAAACCTCCACCGGAGGTGTAGAGATCCAACACAGCGGGGAACGGACCTTCTCCTGGATCGAAACACAGAAGGTTAACACTACTATAACATTGCAGATAAATCTTATCAAAACATAATTGATAATCCATTACTTTTAATGTTGGTTATTAAAGGATTTGAATATTTGATAGAGACAAAGAAGAACCTGGCGGAGTGAAGAGGACCCCACGAATATTCCCCTCTCTGACCGTGCGCCTGATGACCCCGTCTCCGATCAGGAGCCTTTCATTGGTCGCTTCTGCCAGCATCCTGCCCTCCTCGTCTCCCTCCTCCTCCTCGTGCACTGAGATCTTCACCACGTGGGGGTTTAGAGACTTTGTTCTTTGGAACCTCTTGTGCAGAGCGTCCGGCCTCATGGACCAAAGCAGACCCATGGGTTCAATGCCGGTGTAGGTTCCTCCGAGGGAGGGGTCCCTCTCCAGGTCGATCTGCCCGCTCCCATCAGCCCTGAAGGTGGCCGAGGAGCTGAACACCACTCCCTTCTCGTCAGTGGATCTGGCTCTCAGGGTGACCATCTGTCCCGACCTGAGACCGGCCACCTTCACCTGGACGGGCTCGTCGAACATGCATCTGGCTCTCGGCAGCAGACTCAGGCGGACTTGGGAGGACATCTTTCTGAAAATGCGGTGGTTTGTTCTCTACAAATCTTCACTGTAATTGTAAAAGAGAAATTGGAGATTCACTTTAGTTTGAAACACTTTGACAAAGCAGATGCATATGTAATGAATATTTTTCTGTAAAATGTTTTTTTTTTTCATGTTTTCTCTTCACCAATTTCGCACATTAAATAATATCTTACCAGCCAATTATTGCTCTTGGACTCTACTATTTAGAGGTGAAGTACTGTTCCTACGCTGATAGTCAATAGATTGAACACATTGTTGGCTCTTAAAAAGAATTCTTCTTATATGCTCATCTGATTTAAGCAGAAGAGCACACTTAGTGGTAGAAATATAATACATGTCATCATATTTAGTGATAGAATTGTAGTTTGTGGGTTATTAGAAATTAGTTAAAACATTAGCATGTAATATTAATAATTGCAATATGAATCAAACTATTTTTTTTAATTACTGTTCAGTCACATCCTGTTACAATGTAATGTTAAACCTTGATGGATTTCTTCCACATTTTCTAACCAAATATTGTTTTGTGGAAGTTTTTGTCCCCTGTTAGGTTGTCTACTATAAAAAAAGATCCTAATTTACGGGAAATAACTTTAAATTTTTACAGTACTTTTTCTGTTTTTCAAATTATGTGCAAAACTCTGTAAAAACAAAGATATTATCTGTAAATTAACAGTCCAACTTTAAATTGAAGTATTATGCTCATAATTACAAATTACATTTTTATCTCCTTTTTTTACGGAAGAAATAATGTAATTCTAGTTTTTTTTTACAGTTTTTTAAAATTACATTCAAATCATATAAACAAAAAACTGTCTGTCAAAATGACTGGCAGCTGTGGCTGCCAAACAAAAACCGTAAAATAAAGGTTAAATAACTTAATTCAAATTAAGTGTGAAAACCATAGATTTAAATACATTTTCCTTAACAATTTTACAGAGAAACACATTTATTTTATAGATATTTCCAGTAGTATTAAGATGAAACAACTTTTAATAAAGGGATATCACTAAATATTCTGGGCCGAAAAAGTGCTAATCTAATTTATTATTTATAATTTAGTGTTTTTTAAATAGATGTTGAGTTTGGAAGGGCCTGGCTGCTACAGTTTATGCCGACATGGGCACCTCCAGACTGGGTAAAGAGGCTGAGTCTGACCTTATGATTGAGGCTCGATTCTGCAGTAATGGCAGCTCACCTTGGGCGTCCTGAGGCTGGTTTAAGAGGGTGTCCTTAGACCTTGTAACGGAACCCAGTGCTGCTGCAGTGCATGCTGTCATGGGCATGCGTAATCTGGCTAAAGACTGCATTTAGACGGGGTAAGGGAGGGCAGTAGTGGTAACATTTCATCTGCGAAATAAAGTGTTGGCCGGCTTTAATTCCGCCACTTTAACCCGGACGCAGAGCTCCGGTAGCGCCGAATGTGCATCCAAAAATCAATGGTGTTTTGTGGGTCAGCGTTTTGAGCCTGCTGATGAACGTTTTGACACAAATTTGCAGAGATCCCTAGGTTATATTCAAACTATTTAGCCTGGAGTATACACTGACGTAGTGCATTATCAAACTGCACAATTGCTGTTGATTTGACCTCGCTTCCATCAACAACTAAATACACTGCTCAAAAAAATTAAAGGAACACTTTGGAAACACATCAGATCTCAATGTGAAAAATCATTTGTAATATCTATACTGATGTGGACAGATTAATGTCTTAGGACCGAAAGGACGCCACATCTTTTGATGGAAATAAAAGTTTCATCAGAGGCCTTACTTTTATAGCCACCCCAAAAATCAAAGTGAATAAAATGATGTGGCAGAGTAGTCCATTTTGCCAAATTTCAATTTTCTCTATATCACGTCCTTGTATGCAATCTTGACAACATTGCAGCATGCTCCGAGAGCAACGAGACAACGGATGGTGTCTTATGGGATGTCCTCCCCGATCTGTCTAAGGGCATCATTGAACTCCTGTAAAGTCTGAGGAGAAACTTGGCGGTGTCTGATTGAAACATAATGTCATGCATCAGTGTAGGGTCTGACCATGGGTTTAAAGATTTCATCCCGATACCTAATGGCAATGTGTTTGTGTGAGCCTGTAGGTATTAATACAACTTTACCATATTATTACATTTTTATTCAGAAACTGCAATGAAAACACCATTCAACCAATCAATTAAATCTAACAGCCCACAAATAAAACTAAATCCACACATTTCTTTTGTTTATTTTAAAACTAATCATATTTTCTTATGTGTGCATATGTCACATGTCAGATGCATGTACTGGTGAAATATATTATAACATTGTTTTGCGCTAAAGTCGTGTCTCAAGTGTCCTGTATTTGACCCTGATGTGCAAGGAGCAACATGATACAAAAAGACAGTTTGCAGCTGTGTTTGGGGAAGGGGGTTATCTTGCTCTCACAGACCTTCGATCAGAGGAGCATTGGGTGTTACCCTCAGCTCCACCTGAGTTCTCATCTCAATTTGTCGCTTCTCGTAACTGGCGCTAAGAACTGTCTTCAAGTGTATAAAAACCCAGCGTTTTTACTGCTCGGCGATGCGATTACACAGAATGCAGAGATACGTGCTTGTGTGTTTGACCTCCTGCTTGCAAGCAATCGTTAGAGCCAGATATCTGCGGAGAATTGCTCATGTAATCTTTTTCTCTTCTAAATAAAAGTTAACTTTTTGACTTAACTTGACTTAACTGATCAACGTGCTGGATCCTTCTCATCAACCGACTCGGGGGAATAGGAGATCCTGACAGTTACCACGCTAAAGCAATTGCTATTGCCTGTCTCACCACGTTGATTTGGACAAGATCGGATAATCTGCCTGTCATTCAGAAAACTGGCCAATGAGAAGTGTGCTCGCTCACATTTGAAAGTACGTCTGTTTGAGCGGGAGGCTGCTACCGGAAAGCTGCTCCGGGCACAGCAGCACAGCACGGTTGGTCTGCTGGTCCCTGCTGTTACCTACATTATGACCTGAGTATTTTTAACTTACATATGGAGGCGAATTTGAGTTGTGGAAGAACAAAAGACGGCCGACGGAGGGAGGTTGAAGAGGAACCGCGGCTCGGACCGGTTCTTTTTTTAGCGTGAGAGATTGGATGTGTAGCGGAACTAAAGACCAAAATGAGTTAGTGTCACGCATTGAGAGCCCTGTATTATATATATTAACGTTAGCGAACTCTAGTGAGGTAAACAAGCTAACGTTAGCCTGTTTACCTCACCAACAGGTAACGTTAGCTTGTTGACCTCACTAGCAGGTAACGTTAGCCTGTTTACCTCACTAACAGGTAACGTTAGCTTGTTGACCTCACTAGCAGGTAACTGGCTGTTTGTTTTTTTCATTAAACTTGTTTTTGTGTTTGTATATGTATTCTGTCTCCATACTATTGTGTCCCGACACTATCTCAGGTTCAAACTGCACCATATTTTCATTAAATACATTTGAGACGGTGAGAATGTTCCTCTATTTGGGTCGCAGCTTGTCATTAAGGGGTGATGGTGGGTCCCGGAGTGAGACCAGTTGAGAACCACTGCTTTATGGGTATCCCTTTATTGAAGGTGTTTGATTGTAATAATTCAGTAAAAACTTGTGAAATAACAGTGTTTCACTGCAAAACCTTTTGTAATATGACTTTTTTGAAGGTGTTTCTGTATGAAAAAACAGGAAAAATCTGTAAAATAAAAAATTTTTGCGGCAGAATGTTTAGCAATATCCCTTTATTGAAGGTGTCTGATCATAATAATACAGGAATAATCTGTAAAATAACAGTATTTATCTATATAACCATAAATGAAAATTACCGTAAATGGATGGTTTTTAGCATTTTATTTGAATTAAGGTATTTAACCTCAATTTTATGGTTTTTGTTTGGCAGCCGCAGCTGCCATTCATTTGACCTTCCTTTTACGTAAGACAGCCCTGCAAGGCAAATATTTTGATTTTGGACCATATAAACTTTTAAACATTATAGTTAACGTGATGAACTGTGATGATTTAGGATGTGTTATCGTTAAAGTGTACTAGTGTATCTATTAGATGTCAATGTCAGCCAAAGTGCTTTACAGGATAAAAAACAATCAGCATCAATAAAACAACACAAATAAAAGAAAAAAACAGTAAAAGGCAAACAAATAAAAGATCCAATGCAGGTGACTTAACTCAGCCAAAGGCCAATGTGAACAAGTGAGTCTTAAGGCGAGTTTTAAAAGTGGAAAGGCTCGTCGCAGACCGCACAGAAAATGGCAAAGCATTCCACAGTCTGGGAGCCTCTACTGCGAAAGCTCGATCTTCTTTTGTTTTAAGGAACGACTGAGGAACGATCAGAACCAGTTGGTCAGCTGACCTCAGGGCTCTGGAGGATTGATGTATATTAATAAGGCTGGATAAATATTCTGGGACCAGTCCATGCAGAGACTTAAAAACAAATAAAAGATTCTTAAAATCAATTCTGTACCTAACCGGAAGCCAGTGGAGAGAGGAAAGCACTGTCTTTATGTGCCCATGCTTCTTTGTCCCGGTCAGGAGACGGGCTGCTGCATTCTGCACAAGCTGTAGACGGTTGAGTTCAGACTGGCTAATACCGACTTACAGGGAGTTGCAATGGTCCAAGCGCGAAGATATAAAAGCATGCATGACTTTTTCGAGGTCAGCCCTGTTTAGATAAGGTTGGACTTTGGCTAGAAGCCGAAGCTGGAAGAAGCTAGCCTTAACCACAGAGCCGACCTGCTTGTCCAATTTAAACGCCCCATCAGTAATCACACCAAGGTTTCTGGCCTGGGAACCTATGTAAGGTGCTAGTGGGCCGAGGGACCTGGCAAGGACCTGGACCAAGTCAGGGCGACCAAATAGCAGCATGATGTTATTATGCATGTTATGTCATGTTTACATGAAGAAGCTTTAAGCCTCAGGTGTTATCATTGAATGTACTGTGGTTAATAAATCCTTTATAATTTTTAAACTCGAGTATTATTTAACAGTGAATCTTCGTTTCTCAAAATTAGCCTGAAAGTAAACCGAGTAATTACATGAATATTTTGGTATTTTTTAAAGACAGAAAATAAATTGTCTGGTATTTTGGATTTGATGCAATTGGTGGAGAAGATGTTAAAGTAAGCATACAGGTATGCCCAGATGTGAACATCTGCAACCTGTAAGACACGTGATTGTCCTTGATGACGGTCAATGCTTTCAGACATGGAATGACTCTCTGTATCTGCTTCACTCAAAAAATAGTTTGAATTCCCTACGACAGGAGAGGACTCGCTCACAAGACGTGTGTAATAAATGGCTGTAATGACATTAGCCTGTCCATGAAAACACAGACTCAAACTCACACTATTGATATGAGAGTTTGTTTTTAAATAACTACTTGTCTTGTTTTATCTTATTTCCTGTCAGAAAGTCATGAGATATAAAAGAGAAATAAAATAGGAATGTGTCTTACCTGCGGCACGGCGCCCACTTAGAATCGGACGGTTGGATGTGGGTTTTAAAGTCACCTCTCTGATCTTGTTAATCATTTTACGTTGATCGATGGGACGGAGCGTTCTTAAGTGTGTGCGTGCGTGTGTGTGACAAACAGAGACTGGACAGGGTGAGTTCATCTGATTTGTTGAATAGACAATAAATAAGAGAACCATGTTTCAGGAGTAAACCTACTTATAACAATGAGTTACTATAACTCATTAACTCATATAAGTTCTCTTTTCTACATCTTAAAATTCCTTTCATTGTTTAAACTCAATGTGAAAGACAACTTATCATTTGTCCCCATTACTCACAGCCATATTTTGACTAATCCTTGTTAATTGATTTACAGCCACAGTTCCAGTGGGATCTGAACCTTCAGACATTTATGATCCAGTTTGTGTTTAATGACAGTTCATATAACATCAGTATCAGTGAACAAGGTACTCTTCAGTACTTAACTTTGGCTATCCAGTGATTGATTTGTGCATTTCATCAGATAATCATTATCTCTTTTGGAACACACAGGGTATATGCTAAGAAACAGCCTGCAGGAGCCGGAGCCGATCTGTTCCCTCTATTTAAACACTGATGGCGTCAGCGGGGAGTCTGGGGGAAAATATATTACATAAAGTTATTTGTAATTGATTTAAATGTTTGTATTTTGCTTATATTGTGCTCAAAGCAGTTGCAGATAAAAATCTCCATATCAACTGTTCTGTAACAAATGCAGGACTCGATCACCTTATTTTAAAGCTTACGTCAGCATCTAGAGGCTACTTTCCTCAATTAAAACCCCTAAATATGACAATCTGCCTGTCACACCGCAGTGAACCTTTTGGGTTTGTTTTATTTTGTCTGGTCCGTTTGTCTTGTCATTTTATGTTTTATTCTGAAATAACTCTCACTTACCCTTTCCACATGTGTCACCAGTTCCCTGATTCCCAGTTGTGTCCACCTGTTCCCCATCGCCCTCCATGTCTACTCATAATCTGCGTCTCCCTTTGTCCGGTGCAGTGTCTTTGTTTCCGTCCTTGTGTCCTTGTGTTCACTTCGGCCTCGCCGTAGTTTCTTAGCCTCTAAAACCACGTCATGGTGTTCTGCTCCGTTGTTTTTCTTCCTAGAGAGTAATTCTGATTTTGTGAAATCATACATTTAGGTTAATGGTTAATGTTTTCATCGTCCTTTGTTTCCTATTAAGGAGTGAATTTTGTTTTGATAATCTTTCATAGTGCCTCCAGTTTTAAGGAGTGTTTTTTGTTAAGTGACGTTGCCTCCGTCCAAAGAGTGCTTATCATTTTCATAGCCACACTTCTTCCTAAATGATTCATCGGTAGAAGTGTAATCTAAATTGTTATAGCTCGTATTCATTTCTCTGCCTTGGAGATCCAGTCTTACTAATAAAGACTACAAATTCCTTAAAACCCTGCAACTGTGTCCTGTGTTCTGCCGGGTCGTGACGCTGACAAATTAATAGAGAATGTAATGTCAGAATTTGAGTGTTCGCGAAAGACAAAGAGACAATTAGACAGTGTGATGTTCATGACGTAACCACGTCACCTGCAGATATAGACGTGCAAGACACGTGAGCAGGAAGTACGCAAACAGTAACGTGTAAGCGAGAGCCGGAGAATAAACGCCCGTGGATATGAATCAAACTGTCTGGTGTATAAACCCACACAACGCAAACACTACAGACTGCTTTGTATATTTGATAAAACATCAATATAATACGTTAAATTCACATACTAATACAAACTCAGTAATCCTGCTTTGTGTTTATATTTTGGTAGTTTTATTATTTGATTGCAGTTGTAACCCCCCTCAGGTGTTACCCATCTCTCTCACATCGTGATATTTGCATCTAGAGTTTAGCTTTAGTCTGCGTAGCATCACAGCTCATGTGAGTCCTGAAGAACTCCTGGATCTTCTTCCACAGGTGGACCTCAGCTGCAGCGTGGGACCAGGCCTCGCCCCCCCACAGGACCGACCCGCCCACAACTGCATGAAAACTGGAGGGGCAGTAGGGTCCGTAAGGCGGCTCTAGATAGTGTCCCGCTCCGGGGTAACATACACTCTCAAAGTTGTCCTTCCCGTGACGCTGCAGTCGCTCCACCATCATGTCCACGTAAGCCTTGCTGTCCCAGTTGAGGTCGTCCTCTGAGGCCACAAAGAGGAGACGTCCCTCCGCCCGCTCCACAGGGATCAGCGTGGCCTCATTCTCCTCTGCAAGAGGGTCGTTCAGAACCTTCTTGGTATTGAAGGCCTCGGACTCAGTGGGAATCAGCTTGCTGAGGTCAATCATTAACGCAGGGAGGATCTGGCTCTTCTTATAGTAGAGAGGAAGAAGCGTGTTGGCGGAGCAGCCGTTGATCCACACTACGGCCTCGACACCTTGCAGGTAAGAGGCCATCGACAGTGCCAGATCTCCACTTTTTGAAATGGAAATCACACCAACTCCTTTACCGCCAACCTGCAGGGGGAACAAAATGAATTACGCATTAGTTTTCCTGCAGATAGGCATGAAGTATTCTCTAAGTCCTCTAAGGGTGGTTAGACAACCACACTCTGAAATATGTCACTAAAAATCTCAAAAGATTTAGAGAACTCCCCTTATCTTGTTTTCTCAAAAACTGTATTGCTTCTTCAAAATAATCCAGATGGATCTCTTTCATCTTCTTGGGCAAGTCATCGTAACCGTACGCCACTACGGTCAGGACCACAAATCCTCGAGTGGCGAGCAGAGCGCCCCTCTTCTCAGAGAAACCTCCCCCTAAAATGTATAAATCCAGCACTGCAGGGAATGGACCCACTCCTGGATCGGAAAAGACATGGGAGGATTCAGAGAACATGCTACATGCTAGCTGCCATGTGTGTTCTGTTTTTGTCACTTTTTTTTGTATCTTTGATCTCTTGGGTGAAGATTTTTTATGCAACTTAGAGGCTTAAGGGCCACCGACCTGGCGGAGTGAAGAGGACCCCACGAATATTCCCCTCTCTGACCGTGTGCCGAATGACCGCGTCTCCAATCAGGAGCCTCTCATTGGTCGCTTCTGCCAGCATCCTGCCCTCCTCGTCTCCCTCCTCCTCCTCCTCCTCGTGCACGGAGATCTTCACCACGTGGGGGTTTAGAGACTTAGTTATTTGGAACCTCTTGTGCAAAGTGTCCGGCCTCATGGACCAAAGCAGACCCATGGGTTCAACGCCGGTGTAGGTCCCACCGAGGGAGGGGTCCCTCTCCAGGTCGATCTGCCCGCTCCCATCAGCCCTGAAGGTGGCCGAGGAGCTGAACACCACTCCCTTCTCGTCAGTGGATCTGGCTCTCAGGGTGACCATCTGTCTCGACCTGAGACCGGCCACCTTCACCTGGACGGGCTCGTCGAACATGCATCTGGCTCTCGGCAGCAGACTCAGGCGGACTTGGGAGGACATCTTTCTGTAAATGCGGTGGTTTGTTCTTTACAAATCTTCACTGTAATTGTAAAAGAGGAAATTGGAAATTGAAAATTCACTTGAGTTTGAAACACTTTGACAAAGCAGATGAACACGTCATGAATGTTTTTCTGTAAAAGTTTCTCCTCGCTTATTTAGCACATTAAATAATATATAACCAGCTAACTCTTGCTCTTGGACTCATATTTAGAGGTGAAGTACTGTTCCTACGCTGATAGTCAATAGATTGAACACATGGTTGGCTCTTATAAAGAATTCTCTTATGCTCAAATCTGTTAGGGATTAAGCAGAAGAGCACACCTAGTGGTAGAAAATATTATACATGTGATCATATTTAGTGATAGAATTGTAGTTCTGTGGGTTATTAGAAATTAGTTATAAAACATTTGCATGTTATATTAAGAATTACAATATGAATCAAACGATTTATAGTCATTTAATTACTGTTCACATTAACATCCTGTCACAATGTAATGTTAAATCTGAGGAAGGACTCTTAATTCTTCCTTGATGTATTTCTTCCACATTTTCTCCCCAAAGATGGTTTTATGGAGGTTTTGTGTCTCCTGTCTTGTTGTTTATGGGCAAAGGATGTACCATATAAACTGTTAAATATTATGGTTAAAATGAGATGAACTAATGATTTAGGATGTGTTTTTGTTAAAGTGTACTAGCTATTAGATGATGTTATTATGCATGTTATGTCATGTTTACATGAAGAAGCTTTAAGCCTCAGGTGTGATCATTGAATGTACTGTGGTATTAAGGGAACAGGGGTCGGTCGGGTCTGTCAGGGATTTCAGATTCGACCATCAGATGGAGCCAGGACGGAGTCATAAATACCTTGGAGCAGTTTTTGAAGGACAAAGACAGTGGTAATGGTAGAATTCTTTTGGAACCGGCTTGATAAGTTTAGCTTTACACCTGGACCATGGGACTTCTCTTTTTCACAAAATATTATACTATTCATACTGTTATTAACTTTGCAATTGTATTGCTTCTGCTAGTTAATTCTATATCATTTTTAAACAAGTTAGTTGACTCTTTTTGACTTCTCGTCTCAGAAGGGGCGACGGTAACAGTAGTGATCCTTGATCAGAAGTTCAGATCCTAAAAGGTTATTTAAAGACTATTCTTTAATTAACAGTGAATCTTTGTTTCTCAAAATTAGCCTGAGAGTAAACAGTAATTACATGAATATGTTGGTATTTTTTTACAGACAGAAAATACATTTTCTGGTATTTTGGATTTGATGCAATTGGTGGAGAGGAAGTTAAAGTAAGCATTCTGGTATGCCCAGATGTGAACATCTGCAACCCGCAAGACTCTGTTTACATGACGGTATAATTCAAATCTTTGCTTACTTGGACTATGCCATCTTTCGGGGCAAGTGCTATTATCCCAATATACATGGCAGTGAATAAATCGAATCATGTCATATCCGATAGCTGAAGCTGTTTTCATTACCACTACTTGTGATACAGCAATTTCCGCTTGACCTCTTCACCACTACCAACATCAACATCACGAGAAAGATGGCGAACGGAGAGCAAGGTGAAGCTACGTCCCTCTACTATGTTTGCATGATGTTAATAGGAGTACAGCGAATGTGAATGGCGCTATTGGCTGATTTGATAACGGAGAGAAGACGCCATCGGGATCTCAAGCATGCGCAAAGACGCAAAGTCCAGTTCCTTATCCGATTCACCGTTACATGCCGCAATAGTCGAACTACCAGCTGGATCGGATCGAGTTATCCAGGGGTGTTAGTCGGCTCGTAGTCGGACCGCACAGTCAGACAAAGGGGTTTAAATGAAACGGATAATTCGATTTCAGTCCGACTAAGCCTTCAAATCCATGTAACCACGCTGACAGATGATTGTCCTTGATGACGGTCAATGCTTTCAGACATGAAAAGACTCTCTGTATCTGTGCTTCACTCAAATTGTTGCTATGTGAAGGGGAGAGGACCCAAACGCAAGGGAAGGTAAAGTCTGTTTTAATTAACTCAGGACGGAAAAGGCAAAATTGGAACTAAGGTAGCCACAAGGTGGTCTCACAAACAAAAGGCTCTTAAGGCTTAACAGAAGAGATGCGGGCGCTTGGCCGGCTACGGGGAATCCCGGTGAGCGCAGGGAACGAGTTCCAGGCCGAGGGAGCGCGCACCAGACAGCAGGCCACCCACGTCAAACAGGAGGCTGGAAACAGAGGTTAGCAACGGGACAACACAGTTCAGTACGAACCGTCAGGACACAACGAGGCAGCGGGTACAGGACAGCAGATTTAGGTACGTCGGGCGGGTAGATAATACTCTGGCGGAGAACAAGTGGGAGAGGCAGGCTAGAAATAGAGCATCTAATTCGAGGAAGTAGGAACAGGTGAGGGGAAGAGCGGATGTTGAGATGAGAGAATGAGAAGCAGCTGGGAATGAATGAGCAGGTGTAATTAGTGTGTGTGTGTTTCTATATCGTCAAATGGGGATTTCAATGGTTCAAAACATAAATTATGTGAAGAATGTTGAATATTTACAGAGCCCAAGGCAGCATCTTAAAATTGCTTTTATTGGTTAAACTCAATGTGAAAGTGGGTGACAACTTATCATTTGTCCCCATTATTCACAGCCATATTTAGACTAATCCTTGTTAATTGATTTTCAGCCACAGTTCCAGTGTGATCTGAACCTTCAGACATTTATTATCCAGTTTGTGTTTAATTACAGTTCATATAACATCAATATTAGTGATCAAAGTATTCTTCAGTACTTAACTTTAGCTATTCAGGGATTGATTTGTGCATTTCATCAGATAATCAGTATCTCTTTTGGAACACACATGGTATATGGGTCGTCGTGGCGCAGGGGTTAGAGAAGGTGTGCTGGGAAGCACAAGGTTGTTGGTTCGAGTCCAGGCTGCCCCATGTTCCATGTCGAAGTGTCCCTGAGCAAGACACCTAACCCCTAATTGCTCCCCGGGCAAAAATGTGAAAAAGCCATGGGTTTAAAGTGTAATGTAAGTCGCTTTGGATAAAAGCGTCTGCTAAATGACCTGTAATGTAATGTATATGCTAAGAAACAGAGCCTGCAGGAGCCAATCTGTTTCCTTTATTTAAAGACTGATGACGTCAGCGGGAGTCTTGGGGAAAATAGATTACATAAAGTTATTTGTATTTGTTTTACATTTATGTATTTACATTATTTCATATACACGTTAACCGGCTCTTTAAAAGACAAAACCCCCGTAAGGCAGCCGGCCCGGACTGCGTCTCCCCTCACCCTGAAGCATTGTGCTGACCAGCTGTCTCCGGTGTTCACTGACATCTTCAACACCTTCTTGGAGACATGCCACGTACCAGCCTGCTTCAAGGCCTCCACCATCATCCCTGTTCCCAAGAAGCCCAGGATCACAGGACTCAATGACTACAGGCCTGTCACCCTGACCTCTGTAGTCATGAAGTCTTTTGAACGGCTAGTCCTGTCCCACCTGAAGACCCTCACTAACCCCCTCCTGGACCCCCTGCAGTTCGCCTACAGAGCCAACAGGTCTGTGGACGATGCTGTCAACATGGCTCTCCACTACATCCTCCAGCATCTGAACTCCCCAGGAACCTACGCCAGTATCCTGTTTGTGGACTTCAGTTCCGCTTTCAACACCATCATCCCGTCTCTGCTGCAGGACAAACTCTCCCAGCTACACGTGCCCGACTCCACCTGGAAGTAGATCACGGACTTCCTGTCCGATAGGAAGCAGCACGTGAAGCTGGGGAAATATGTCTCATGCTCTCGGACCATCAGCACTGGTTCCCCCCAAGGCTGCGTTCTTTCCCCTCTGCTCTTCTCCCTGTACACCAACAGCTGCACCTTCAGTCACCAGTCCGTCAAGCTCCTGAAGTTTGCGAATGACACCACCCTCATTGGACTGATCTCTGGTGGAGACGAGTCCGCCTACAGGTGGGAGTCCGACCATCTGGTGTTGTGGTGCAGCCAGAACAACCTGGAGCTCAACACTCTAAAGACAGTGGAGATGGTTGTGGATTTTAGGAAGAACAGAGACCCACCCTCCCCCATCACCCTGTGTGACTCCCCCGTCACTATTGTGGATTCCTTCCGTTTCCTGGGCTCCATCATCAGGACCTCAAGTGGGAGCTGAACATCAGCTCCATCACCAAGAAGGCTCAGCAGAGGTTGTTCTTCCTGAGGCAGCTGAAGAAATTCAACCTGCCAAAGACGATGATGGTCCACTTCTACACGGCCATCATCGAGTCCATCCTCTGCTCCTCTATCACCGTCTGGTACGATGTAGCCACAGCCAAGGACAAGGGCAGGCTGCAGCGTGTCATCCGCTCTGCAGAGAGGGTGATCGGCTGCAATCTGCCGTCCCTGAAGGACTTGTTTGCTTCCAGGACCCTGAAGCGAGCTAAAAAGATGGTAGCCGACCCCTCCCACCCCGGACAAAACCTGTTTGTGCCCCTTCCGTGTGGCAGGAGGTTGAGGTCCATCAGGACTAAGACCTCCCGCCACACCAACAGTTTCTCCCCGTTGGCAGTCTCATCAACAGAGCCTGATCCCCCACTGACTGACTTATGACATTCCACTGGTCACTTTCTTTCACACTGCACACGTCACTTTTCACTTTCTGTTCGCTGGAGCACTTTATTTTACATTTTTAAATATTTTTAATTTTAACTTGTATTCCTTAATTTTTAAACAAACCCATGGCCTTATACTACTAACCCATAGCATTAGATTTTATTTTATTCCTCGTTCACAGTCTGTCTCGTCGTCCATTGTCGTACTGTCTGCTGTTACGCACCAACCGCCAAGTCAAATGTCTGACATATTATGGCAATAAATGTTTCCTGATTCCTGATATTGTGCTCAAAGCAGTTGCAGATACAAATCTCCATATCGGCTGTTCTGTAACAAATGCAGGACTCGATCACCTTATTGTAAAGCTTACATCGGCATCTAGTGGCCACATTTACTCTCCTCGATAAAAAACCCTAAATATGACTATCTGCCAAATTAATATAGAAGGAAATGTCATAATTTGAGTGTTGGAGAAAGACAAAGAGGCAATTAGACAGCTTTGTATATTTGATAAAACATCTCAATATAATAAAAACATTAAATTCACATACTAATACATATTTAGCAATCATGCTTTACATTTAAATTTCAGACGACGTGGCGCAGGGGTAGAGAGGGTGTGCTGATAACCACAAGGTTGGCGATTCGAGCCCCAGCCGCTCCATGTCCCATGTTGAAGTGCCCCTGAGCAAGACACTTAACCCCTAATTGCCTCCCGGGAAAAAATGTAAAAAGCCATGGGTTAAAAATGCAATACAAGTCCCTTTGGATAAAAGCATCAGCTAAATTACCTGTAATGTATATTTCGGTAGTTGTATTATTTGCTTGTTTTATTTGATTGCAGTTGTAACCCCCCCTCAGCTGTTACCCATCTCTCTCACATCGTGATATTTGCATCTAGAGTTTAGCTTTAGTCTGTGTAGCATCACAGCTCAGGTGAGCCCTGAAGAACTCTTGGATCTTCTTCCACAGGTGGACCTCAGCTGCAGCGTGGGACCTGGCCTCGCCCCCCCACAGGACCGGCCCGCCCGCAACTGCATGAAAACTGGAGGGGCAGTATGGTCCGTAAGGCGGCTCTAGATAGTGTCCCGCTCCGGGATAACATACAGTCTCAAAGTTGTCCTTCCCGTGACGCTGCAGTCGCTCCACCATCATGTCCACGTAAGCCGTGCTGTCCCAGTTGAGGTCGTCCTCTGAGGCCACGAAGAGGAGACGTCCCTCCGCCCGCTCCACAGGGATCAGCGTGGCCTCGTTCTCCTCTGCCAGAGGGTCGTTCATAACCTTCTTGCCATTGAAGGCCTCCGACTCAGTGGGAATCAGCTTGCTGAGGTCAATCATTAACGCAGGGAGGATCTGGCTCTTCTTATAGTAGAGAGGAAGAAGCGTGTTGGCGGAGCAGCCGTTGATCCACACTACGGCCTCGACTCCTTGCAGGTAAGAGGCCATCGACAGTGCCAGATCTCCACTTTTTGAAATGGATATCACACCAACTCCTTTACTGCCAACCTGTGGTCCAACACACCAACGATTACCTGCTTGTTATTAAATATTTTTGGCAGAGTGGTAGACAGAAAAACTACAAAACGGTGTCCCAAAAAACAACTGTATTCTCAGAGATTAAGAGTTTACAGTTCAAACAACTTGCCTTATATTGTTTTTTCAAAAACTCCAGCGCCTCCTCTAAATAATCCAGATGGATCTCTCTGATGTTCCTCGACATGTCGCTGTTACCGTACAGCGCTACAGTCAGAACCACAAACCCTCGACGGGCCAGCAAGGAGGCCCTTTTCTCTGACAAACCTCCACCGGAGGTGTAGAGATCCAACACAGCGGGGAACGGACCTTCTCCTGGATCGAAACACAGAAGGGTAACACTACTATAACACTGCAGCTAAATCCTATCAAAACATAATTCATAATCCATTACTTTTAATGTTGGTTATTAAAGGATTTGAATATTTGATAGAGACAAAGAAGAACCTGGCGGAGTGAAGAGGACACCACGAATATTCCCCTCTCTGACCGTGCGCCGGATGACCCCGTCTCCGATCAGGAGCCTTTCATTGGTCGCTTCTGCCAGGATCCTGCCCTCCTCCTTTTCCTGGTCATGAACTGAGATCTTCACCATGTGGGGGTTTAGAGACTTTGTTCTTTGGAACCTCTTGTGCAAAGTGTCCGGCCTCATGGACCAAAGCAGACCCATGGGTTCAACGCCGGTGTAGGTCCCACCGAGGGAGGGGTCCCTCTCCAGGTCGATCTGCCCGCTCCCATCAGCCCTGAAGGTGGCCGAGGAGCTGAACACCACTCCCTTCTCGTCAGTGGATCTGGCTCTCAGGGTGACCATCTGTCTCGACCTGAGACCGGCCACCTTCACCTGGACGGGCTCGTCGAACATGCATCTGGCTCTCGGCAGCAGCCTCAGGCGGACTTGGGAGGACATCTTTCTGAAACATGAAGACCGATGCATTAACAAAGTTTAAACGTGTGGTTCCCAAACTTTTAGGCTTGTGACCCAATGTTTTGTTGGAGTATTTTGTAAAGTGTCAGATGTCCTCAGGTTGCACCAAAGGGGCCGTGGCTCCACTAAAGATCTCACATAGTTTCATGTAGATAACTCGTCCAGCCCAAAATTGTCAGGAGGGGCCAAAATAAAAACGGGATCAACCCAAATGCAGATAAACACGGGTACAAAATTATTATTCATGGGGGTATTAATAAGCAAAAATAAAAGAAAACAAACAGACAAAACTGAATCAGGTATACCTTCAGAAAAAAGTACAGGGACAACAGGAAAAATGACATGGAAGACGACACAGAGACCAGGGGCGAAAGGGTTTAAATACACGGGGGAGGTGTAGCTGATAAGACACAGAGGACCCAATCAATGGGACTCAAGAGGAAGGGAAATTCCAAATAAAACCGAAACAAACTCAATCAAAACCTCTGTCATTCAGAGAACAGTGGCCTGCAAAAAAAAATTATGAATTCCGACTTTATTCCTCCCTGCCCCATTATTGATCTCAGGGAGCTAAAGACTTGCCTTGTGACCCACAGCGTTCCTCTTTCTTTTTCTTCTTTTATGTTTTATGGCGAAGGGCATCCAACGAAAGGTGCCTCACCGCCACCCACCTTTGCATTGGGCAAAAAATAAAACAAATAAACGAGTTGTATCAATTCGGTGTTGCTCCATTCACGTTTTGGAAGAGTAACCAACGCGGCTCGGATTTGTTTGTTTTTTTGCTGAGAAATTGGATGTGTGTCGGAGTGCGTGACTGGAGACCGAAACGGGTGACTGTCAAAGTGAAACACATTTTTTTGAAGCGTATATATATATATATTGTTATAATATATTATTTCTGTATCCTTAAGAACACCAACGACTGCCTGTTGTAACGTTAGTTTGAATTACCTAAGGTGACGCGACTTACCGTCTGAAAGAGGTGTTACGGTTTAACAGGTGACGCGTGTTTACTGGAGACTTCCGGCGGTTGTGGCGGTGGTTACCACAGCTGTTAGAAAGAGAACACGTAACGTTAGCGGTCATTTCAAATGCCGAATTGTTCAAAATATTCTCGTATGTATGCGCAAAAATGTGGGTTTGAGGTAAAGAGCTCACGTGTCACGTGCCAGTGGTGTAGTGCATTTGTTTGTAGTGAGTCCAGCCTCGTACACTAAGCACTGTGACGTCACACCGGCACACAAACGCAGCGACGTTGCGGCAGAATTTTCGGGCTGGTTTTGTGTAACGGTGACGTTGACCGTCGGGTCATCGTGACCTGTGGCAACGTTGTAAAAAAAAAAAAAAAAAAAACTCCGATAGAGAATTGCTCTGATTGTACCTCGTTGCGAGGAAGGAGAGACCGCGCAAGTAATGGCCGCCAAACAACTTGTTGTTGCTTAGTAACGGCGTCAGCTCGAGGGCCAAATGTCAGTGCGTCACAACACAGACGGGGGGAATTTGTGAATAAAAAGCTAGAACGTTCTGTCACAACGATGTTGTTACGAATCGTCGCGCTTCTGTTAGTGGGAGCGAACTGCATTCCCTTTGAAATAAAAACGAAACATCCCTCCCATCCGTCCTGTTTAAACATTGAGAGACGTTTGGAATTTATTTTAAAAAACCACGATGTCCTCCCAAACTCAAACCGCGGGTTTGGGAGACGTTAAACCACGTGTCCCAGAGCAAAGTGACATATTTTAATGTTTTTAATGAACCAAGGAATCCAGAGCTGCTTCACAATAAAAGCCTGACATCGGCTGGTGGGCAGAACATCTGAATTAGATTCAAAGATTTTTCTTCATTTAGAAAACGCATCTACAACAGTGTAGACAGACTTTATACTTCCAGAGCCCCCCACTGACAAGCCTTGCGTTTTCACTGCCATTGTGACAAAACAAAAGGGTAAACTACTCATCTCCTACTTTGATGTGTGAAGAACAGTATTAACAGTTTTTCCATTATTCAAATGAATCAAACTTTTATTTCAGAGCCAAGGTCTGGATAAAATTTAAATGGAATACAAAATAAATACATACAATATGTAAAAAAAGTACATACAAAATCACAAGTACATAGACCTACAAATTCAAATATTATATATTATTATAGAATGAGATAAATCAACATTTTTATTTATTTGCTACTTCTTACTACTACAGTCGTATGCATGCATTGTCATCACGTTTCCTCACCTCACTCCGATCCAGATAAGTATTTTGAAACAGGCAAAGCCGTCAGAACTAACCAGAACTAATCACGCTGCGACTGTGGAGGCTCGAGTGTGGCCAGGAACGTTGTACTTTGTGCTAAAGCTGCATATTATGTAAGTCAAAGTCATGAATGTAGGTCAAATTCCGCTGGCAACAAGGCCTTGTGTTCTTCGTCCGAAGATTTACAAAAACATTGCTGCAGTATGAACAAAGAGCAGGAATTAATTAATTAATCTCCAAAAAACGTTTGCTTTGCGGGATTTATGGAATCCAGGTGTTGATGGTGGGGGGGGGCTCAGGTTGTGGCTAAAGGGACCTAACGACGGGCTCCTGAGAGAGTGGTTTGTGTATTTAAGGCCCAAAAAAAGATCTCATTCCTCCATGCCAGAGAGATCTATTCTCCATTAGCAATTCAAGGAAATAGCAATGCACCCCAGCGATGCATTGGAACCCTCTTTGACGTTAACATATTTCTTTTGTGTCAATCCCACATACACACGTCCTGCTGCTGGAAATACTCACTAAAGCGCCTAATGTTTGCTCCTCTGGAGAAGCCCTTTCAGTCCTGCTTGAGTTGCCAAAAAAGTCAACATACCTCGCTGTGTTTGCTTCCCTCTGCTGTCGGACTTTCCCCCCCGTCAGCTCACACGGCTGTAAAGCTACGCTGGGTAAATAATGTAGTCAGACTCCGGACCCTCTGCACAGAGGCACGTTGTGTCCTGATAGTCAGGATGTCCGTGTAATCTAGAGGAGACTCGTGGGGCAGAATGCATGTATGTCCAAAGGTCAGGAGCATGACGACCTCCACCCAAGAGTGATTACCAGCTCCCCCCCCCACCCACTGTTTTAGTATTTATATCTTCCAGCTGTATATTCCAGTACCAAAGAAGAAGACTTATGTGTGTTCATTCTGGCTCTTGCTCGCCAGTATTGAGTAAGAGTTCATCTAACATTGTGGTAACATGTTAAAACAAAGTCCCTTGAGACAACTCCAAACATCTGCAACTTGCAAATGCAGAATAATATAGTATAACTGCACCTTCTTTGTCGTGGCTACTCTGAGATGCATCCTCATAAGTGATCCGGGCCTTCCTTTGTTCTCTGCAGTGGTTTGATGCTAACAAGCTACATGGTCTCTTTGCGGAGTTGATTTGTCAGTCGTGGATGAAAGCGCAGGCTTATTTCTCAATAGAGGTAAAGGTAAGTCCCTTTGCGCGAGACACAGAGCGACACGTGGATCGAGTTGAGCATCATCGCGATTTAATTCACTTTGTCTTATATCACAAAGAAAGTCTTTAAAAATGGCAGACTATAATTTCTGTATATAAACTGTACACAAAAAGCAAGGCACTATACATTCAGAGCTGCTGCTTCTTCTTCTTTCTCCAACAAGTCAAACCTTTTTTTAAATATCAACTCCTTTCAGCCGAGAGTCACTTCAGCTGTTCACTGTAGAACAAAACAACTAAAACAAAGGAAAACTCCCCACAACATGTGACCTGACACGATTTTACATGGACACGCACACCTTTACATCGACGGTACACACAAACATTATATACAAATCGTACACACACACACACACACACGCGACCAAAGCAGGGCACCGGGCGTCATGGTGTGCACCTTTTCACGGGCCTTTCGGCGACTCCGTGGACACGTGAGCACCAGGTGTGCGCCCTCACTCCTCTCACCCCGGGGGGTCGGGGGGGTCGGGTCTCCTTTGCGTTACGTAGTTGAAAGGTAAAACGTGACTGTAAGCGAGGCCTCATCCTCGATGAACGTCCCTCCGTCTCCGATGTCAATCAAAACCGGTTTCCTGTGTCTCCATCTCAGCCGCACTTTATTTATGTATTTCATCCGCTTCCATCTTTGATTTACAAACTTCCTCAAAACAGCCCTTTGGCCTTCTTTAGGTTCACTTGCTTCCACCCCGGTAGACCTTCGTATTCCTCTCTCGTCAGCTCCAAAGCTTCCTGCGGTTGTGAGGAGAGAAACATGCGGGTGATTCACCATATCATATGATAGAACCATATCAAAGAAACGCTATTTTATCTGTAGGAATCTATTTTTACAGAAACTGAACTAATAAATAATGTTTATTAACTTTCATTTCGTGCCATTTTTGTGTTTCTAGAAATCGTGAAATTGAATGAATGATGATTGATGATCTGCACCAGTCAGGTACCTTCTGACTGGATCAATAAAGAAATGAAAACCATCAAATAAAATCAAAAATGTTTAAACTATCAAAGCAAAACCTGTAAAAAAAATTAAAAAAAAATATTTCCTGTTTCAGATTATAATAATATAAAAAAGCATCAACAGTCGCTCGATGACATAAAAAGCAGCATCTTGTACATCTTGGACTTCTGTCACATTTCCATTTGTTAATGTTCACGTCACTCGGGTCGGTCACGCTCGTGTTAATTCGTCTTAATTCTACTTTGGTGGTTTCAGGGTTTTTCATGCCTCCATTTTGTGCTCCAAAGACAGACAGTGAGTCAGACTGCAGCGTAGCTGATGGTGAATCACAAGTGCAGAGGAAATGCTCTCAGGTGTGTGTGTGTGTGTGTGTGTGAAGGGAGAAGAGCAGCGGCAGCAGGGAGGAGCACACAGTGTCAGGTAGTTGAGAACAGACACCTTCTAAAGAGGAGATGAAATGAACAATGGCTGCACAATTAAATGTCTCGATCATCACAAAAGGCCTAATTTACAACCTCGGTATTAAGCAAATGTGTTGAAAACGGCAGATTCCAAAACCCCCATCGAGGTTCATGTTGAAGCTCGTTTCTGATGGAAAACAAAGACATACTTTGAATACTTTTCTATTTGTATCACTCTCCGTTCTCCACTGACTCCTCCATGTTGTGCGGGAACGCTTTGTGCCTCCGATATCTAACGGTGTTCTTTTCAGACGCAATTGTGCAGCCAGGCGCAAAACCTTCCTCCTGGAGCAGCACCACACTCGGGCAGTGAAACAGAGATTTCATACCACGGTAAGAAAGACAGAAAGAAGGAAAAACACAGTGCCGACGTGCTGTAAGGAAGGACAGGTCGCCTGGATGCCGAATCACACGGGTGGCTCTTCTTACCTGAATCCACCTACGACTTGCTCTGTAAAACGAGAGTTAGACGGGTTAGGATGGATGAGATGAACGCGTTGTAGACGCAGAGGGAAGATCCACCTCTGAATAGTCTGTTTCAATCGTTATCAACACAAAGCAGAAGGTCTTGTCATGACCCGGCTCGAAGGGGATGACAAACACGGGAGAGACACAATGCAAAGGTGATTTCCAAATATATTTATTTAAGTAAAGTAACTAATCCAAAAGTAAAACAACTATGAGGTGTGTACGTCAGTAGTTTCAGTCATGTCAGTGTGGGTGCTTGATCATGTCGGAGGAATGTTGTGAACCTAAATTAAACGTCAAAAGACACAAAACAAAGGTGCGGACGCTGGCCAGGGAAAACCAGCGACCCTGGCAGGCAGGAACCATGAGCTCTTATACTGCCAGAACGCCCCAGCTGCTCCCAATCCAGTTGATGGCATTACCTCTGGGAAAGACAGTGACGTCATGACATGAGCCAATAGGCAGGGCCGTCACAGTCTGCACATTGGCGCTACTTGTTGCCTTCTGGAGGTCCATTTGCACCACATGTTTTGTGTTTTTGACCTTAAGACGGAGCAGATCGGTGATGAAAGTGATGTGAATTTGCCCCTCAGTGTAAAGTTCAGCTACTTTTCAAACTTCCAAATATAAAAAAACACATTGAATAAACCATTTAGTTTAAAGTTACTCAAATTATGTATTTATGATCTCATATTTCCCTCTGAATGGCCTCTTTTGATGACCATAATGTCCCAAAAGGGGCACAACACAAGAGGCAAGACAGCCCTCTAAAACAAGCATGTTTACTTATCACCCTGCTTCCAACATCACAGCAGAAACCTGGCTTGGTGCATCGGCTCTGCAGGTCGGCTCACTGACCTCAAAGTCCTGGTCGGACAGGTAGATCTCCAGGCGCAGCGGGTCGACGCCCTCTGGGAGCGGCCGCGCCTGCAGCTGAGCCAGAGGGAAGGTGTTCTGACACAGCCGGGCCAACACGTCCTCCACCAGAATGATCTGGTTACACACCTCCGCCTCCTGCAGCCGGAGGACACGGCATGAAACCTTGAAGTCCCAATGATGCTAATAACAGAGTATTGGGACAGTGTGTGTGTGTGTGTGTGTGTGTGTGTGTGTCTGACCCTCTCGGTGATCTCGGCCACGTCCTCTCTGTGCTCCCAGCTGGGGAACATGTTGGTGAAGGTGAGCGGCTCCAGGCCGGCGTGGACCAGATACGACTTCTGAGGCTTCTTCTCGTTCTTCTCTGTGAGGAAATTTCAAATTCCCAGGTTTGTTTTCGATATTTCTATAACAAAAATCCCTCATGCTGCCTCATGGCAAACAAATAGTTGATTGCTGCGCTGACCTTTGCAGTACTGCAGCACCGTCTCCATCGCACACTTTCTGTCCGAATCCCAGCGCATGCGAGCCGAGCCGGTGCTCTCGCCGTCCTGAGGCCACCAGCCCTGCCACAGGTAGACCTCGTGGAAGTTATCCACCAGGAACAGCGCTGACGGAGAGAGGGAGGGTTACATCTCCGTACGACACCCGCCAGCATGAGACAGGACGCGCGTCCCCGAGGCGGACGGCCTCACCGGGTTGCTGTGGCGCGTTGTACAG
Source organism: Gasterosteus aculeatus (assembly GCF_964276395.1). NCBI lineage: Eukaryota > Metazoa > Chordata > Actinopteri > Perciformes > Gasterosteidae > Gasterosteus > Gasterosteus aculeatus. The sequence goes on from NC_135690.1 coordinate 16,618,463, forward strand.
GTCCTCCTGCAGGAAGGGCAGCGAGCTGACCAGGCCCGGAGCTCCGGACGGGTGGAAGAACTCACTCGCCACAAAGTCTCCAGATGTGCTGCTCAGCTGGAAGAGCCGGGGGGTGAAGTGGAAGTTTCCTGGATCTGAGGAACAAAATCAGAAACCTTCATTTGATGATATATTGATCCTTGAGACCCGATATGTTCTCATCCTACTCTTATTTCGTTGCGGATCACATATTGTCGACTTCAGGTCATTTCCTTTGTTAACTTCATACACTTTTGATTTATGGGCAAAGTGTCCTGCTGTTTGAAGACAATAATAAAAAAGGTAACAGGAGGGACTTTTGGCCCCTGCTTGTTCAGAACCAGACTCCCTTTAGAGGACTTTAACTCACTCAGTTTAACTATTTGCACAATTTTGGATCTCTGCGGTTTCTATAAGAACATAATTGTACTAATTGTGTGTGACGTCAGAGTAGGTGTGTGACTCTACCTTGCAGCATACAGTCGTAGGCCTTCCGGTCTTTTCTCCCCAGGGCCTCCCAGAAGCCCGGAGGCTCCGCCCCCTCATCGCACTCATGGATGGTCACCTTGCTGCTGCTGTGGAGACCCGCCTCCAGAGGACACCTGAAGGGGAGACAGAATGCATGTTTCAATGCAAACAAACGCAGCCCACCGGTTGCAATCATTTCAACCGGCGCTAATGGACCGAACAGCATCTTAAAAGTCATCGCGAAACTCACTGTTGTTTGATCTCGAGCGCGGCCGTGTTCCCCACGCTGCGAGTGTGTAGCTGCGTCTTGCAGCCGTGCCACAGGTAGATGACGGCCTTGTTGATGTTGAGCAGGATCATGGAGGCTCTGGAGCGCAGGCTGCTGCAGTGACACGCCACCTCCAGCAGGTGGCCCTCCACCGGCACCTCGCCCCGCACACAATACAGACGCCACTCACCTGGAGGCAGAGTTATGTTAGTAAATGACAGGGTTCCCTTATGATAATAACACTAAACACGTCCTTCATTTTCACATTCAAACGCAGCATTTTATTCAAATGATGAAGATAATTCTCATTATGAAAGGATTTATAAATCTCCAGCATTTCAACTGTCAAGTTAACTGCTTTGTATTTTAAAGAAATTCCACTTTTGACATTTATTTTGTCACAAAAGGTTATAATATGGAGGTGTAGATTCAGGTGTAGATATTCACAAATATGCAGCTAAAAGAAGGAACATTTGGCTTACGAGCAAACATCTATTCTGATTAAGAGGAGCTTCTGCAGGTGGACGAGCTGCGTCGTTCAGCCATTGAACAATTAGTGTGCAGTGTGAGCAAAAGGAGCAGATCTGTAAAAAGGTTTACTCTGAGTGTTCTCCTCCTCCTCCTCCCTCTTGCCAGCGTGGACGATCATGCCGCCGTTGAAGCACTGCAGGAAACACGGAGGCTCTTTTCCCTGCTGCACCTGAACCTGCAACAGACGGAGGGTCATGAGACTCGTGCAAACAAAACACTATTTCGGGTGATAAATAGGAAGCTGGAGCTTCATTAAGGATCCGACCAATCAACATCGTCATAAAAACAGTTCTTAATATGAGGCTTGTCTGTTATTTAGGGGGTGTGGGATATTACCAGCTAACAGTTAACTTCTGTTAGATGTATGTTTAGTCGCGCTTACTGTACCTGCGCCCCTCTTTCCTCGTCCAGCTCCACCGTCATCAGCGCCGACGTTCCTTTCTCGCTCACGGTGGAGTGTCGACCCTGCCAGAAGAAGTAGCAGCACCTCTCCTTCCCCGGGCCGCTGCTCCTCGCCTCGGGGTTCTGCCTACGACCAACTGACACACGCACGCGACCAAAACGTCAACCAAGGACTCTGAAGAGTCAATAGTGATGTGGTTACCGCAGCAGCGGCGTCGTCGTCTCTGACCTGAGGTGTTGACCATGTACTTCCACTTGACCACGTAGGCGTCTCCCTCGTGGAAATGGCCGATGCTCTGGCGCGGCAGGCGGCTGTAGTCGAACTCCAGGATGTGCCAGACGTCCACCGAGGCCGTGCTGATCTCCTGAGTCCTCATGTGGTCCTCGGTCTCCACGGGGCCGTGGCCGCGGCCGACATTCGACCCGTCCAGGATGGTGCAAATGGACGACTGGAGGACGGGCAGCATCAAGGTGGCGTCGTACGGCCGGCACTCTCGCCCCGGGGTCTCCTGGGGGAGATGAGGAGAGGACATTTTGAGAAGTGCTAATAGCAGCCCGCGTGATTTGATAGGTCACATGTGCTTCTCTTATTTCTATTTTAGCGGCCATTGGTCACACGTGCCTCTCAAGGAGGCTTCATACTGCGTCCACTCAAAAGCGCGACAAGTTCTACAATTATCCCCATGAAGCGCGCGTGGCTCTGCACCTTCTGCTCGGGTACGAGCTCGCCGCCGCCTTCCTTTGGCGTCGGCGACTTCGCTTCTGTCCAGTCCACAAACTTCTCTTTGAACAAGATGGTCTCGTTGTGCTCGGTCAGCCTGCCGAATACAGCCCAGTCGGGACGGCCCTGGCCCTTCCTGTGTCCCACACACACACACAGCAAGAGGAAATATGACAAGATCAGACTGTTAAATCAAGGGAAGACCACTTGTGTGTGAATATGCATTGATACTTATAAATATATAGTATAAATAGTGTACAGCAGTGTTTTTAGAGACAGTTTGTAATCACTGTGGCTCAAATATGAAGAAGCAGATTGTGACAGTAGCGTTTCATTGACTTGCTTTTGCTTCGTTTCGTCTGACTGAACTGTTTTATAAGGTGCTGCAGGAATGCAAATTATCATCAAGACTATTTATCATTGTAAATAATCAAGAGCAGTGAAGATCCTGACAGTGATGCTGTGGGGGACATTCCTGCAAGTGTGTGTGTGTGTGTGTGTGCGCGTTTGTGTGTTTCCCACCTGGGTATGAGTGTATTGCATCCTCCAGGGTCAAGGGGGTTGACGTCACAGCACGTGTAGTCAAATGTCCCGTTCCAAAGGTGCTTGGCCAGCTGGAAGGCCACTTTCCTCTGAGCCAGAGTCACTTCTTTTCCGTGCCACACGTACACCTCACTGCCGAAGTCAAACACCAGCACCTGCCACGAAAACAATGGGAACGTCTCTATGCGACACCATCTGCACATTTATGGAGCACCACAGTGAGTGTTACAACAATGTGAATAAATGGTGGAATATGAACATAAACAAACTTTAAAAAATGTGAAAATAGAGTAAAAACATTCACAATTTTCTTCATAAATATGCAAAGGCAGCTATTTGAGTTAGCCTCCCCGTCCTGATCCCCTTTATATTTCTCAGTGGTAGCGGTGCACAGATGGATGTAGGAGGTGCTCGCCATTGCACCTGCTGTTGCTAAGCAACACATTTCAAACCAGTTAGAAGCCGAGAGCTCCTCTTAAGAACGCCGACATAATACTAATATTGATGTCGAGAGCTTGGTGCCTGAAAGGAAAAGTCCACCATCAGAAAACCGTAAAACGTAATCATATTGTAGCATGAAGTTGCACAACTGTGATGAAGCCGTATTGTTCTGGTTTCATGAAGCTACTGGCAACAGAAACCGAGCCTCCACAGCCAGTCAGAGGGCAACCGAAGGCAGCTAAAGAGTTACAATCAAGGGTTCTAATCCAATAACCTAAATCCAAAAACAAGGGAGAGAACGTTGGTCCCACTGACCTCCTTGGAAGCCAGCAGAGAGCTGTGAGGTACCTTCCCCCACGCGTCGTCATCAGGGACCAGTTTGTCGTCCAGCAGTCTGAAGATACAGTTGGTTTCCACAATGGCGTTCTCAAACCGCTCGTCCTCCTCCGGGGGACCGGCCGCTGTGAGAGCGATCCGTTTGTTAACGCGTCAGAAAGTGGATCGTGCACACGAGGCAGGAGCCACGACCTGAAACCCCTCTCGCCAGATCTGAACAACGAGGTGACGTCTTACGTTGGTAAGCGGTCTGTCCTCCGAGGATTGTCCAGAACTGCTGAGCATCTGCACCCTGCGGGTCGACCCCCTCCTCAATGGTCTGCACCTGATTCGCCCTGCAGCCCATGTCCTTCTTCGCCTGGATGAAGGTGGCCAGATCTATTGCCTGCGAGTAAGAAACAAAGAACGTGACTTTAGTGATATAAACAGGAACACGCCTCGGCGGCGTTCTGCTTCACTATGACACAAACATTCGGAGAAAAAAGGTGCCGCTCATAACAACCGAGACAACCGAGGTTACTGTAAAGACACTTGGATGATGTTAAGGTTTTTTGTGCATCAACTCATAATAAAATGTGTAAACAGCAGTGAATGAGGAGGCGGAGTAGAAAAAGAAATGTTTATCACAAAGTGTCTAGACAGACATCCCTTGGGGACGGGGAAATATTGCATATGTGTAATTCTGTGTGCTCTGTTATTCCTGTGTGTGTGTGTGTGTGTGTGTGTGTGTGTGCGTGTGAATGAAGGACTGTGGGCTCTTGAGGAGCAGGCGCCCACCTTGGCCTTCTCGATGACATTTGAGAACTCTCCCAGCCAGACGACGCAGTGCTCCGGAGCGACCAACAGGAAGCAGTCGCCGCTGTTGAGCGACGACGCCCTCGGCTCCACCAATCTGGTCTGAACGTGACGACGACCTGCGAAAAAAAAAGATCCATTTGTCAATTTACTGATTCATAGATATAGAGCAGAGTTATGTCCCGCCCGGATGGGACGAGAAAACCATTCATCATTGACGTTTGTTGGTTTGACTACGACATTATACCTTTCAGTTCCTTTAGCACATCTGATGGAATCAAAAGGAACAGTTTGACATTTCTGGGAAATAAGCTTATCGGCTGTCTTAAAAAGACTCATGGAGGAGATTAAAGAAAGTGGAGGGAATGGAGCGTCCAGCATGCGGTTCAGCACCATCTTTCTTTACCTTTGACCTGCATCAGCATGAGGTCCTTGTACGGCACGGCGCTGTTGTTTGACATCTGCTGGGAGATGTTGACGCTGCGCAGGCTCACGCTGCTGAAGTTTTCTTTACTGGCCAGACCTGCCAGAGCGGCCTCAGAGTACTCCGAGGATTTAGTCACTGGAATTAGGGATTAGTATACATTTAATAGAAATGAAACATAACATGAATGCTCCATTAAACGAGAACTGAACGAGTGCAGTGAGTGATCTGAGGCTGCATTCCAATTAGCTCCGTTTACCCAATAAACAAACAAGGTGGAGATGGTTTTTGTGGGCTGTAAACAACGATAATGTTACTAATCCTCCAACGGGGCATTCGACTTTTTCCCAACAAACAACAAGCGATTAAAGCGCCTCCTTCCCCCACACACAGATAAACAAATGCTTACGCTCACTCTTCTCGGCCTTCATCCTCTTGCTCTCCAACTGCGCCACGTTCAGCCTCTGCTCCGTGTACTCGTGTCTGATGTCCTCTCTGGCCGCCAGCATCTTCAGAGGGTTCCTGGACGCCCGGACGTTCCTGGAGGGACGCACCGACCGCTTGTGCTGCACCATGGCCGACGTCAACCTGGAGCGGGAGGGAAGCGGGTTCGTGAGCGGAGGCCGAGGGGTTTGACTGGTATCGAGCCGTCCCCGAGAAGCCGTATTGGGCATTTACTTCGGGCCCTGGCAACCAAAGATGGAGTCGAAATCCTCGCTGATCTCGATCCTGGTGGGCACGCGCGGGAATTCGGCAACGCGTCTGTAGAACTTGGAGAAGATTTCGTCGTCCAGCTTCATCACTTCCTTCACTGCCCTATCGGTAACTGTTATGGTGGTTTCCTGCAGACCTGCCACTGAGCAACAAGAGGGAAAAGCCCGTTAGGCCCAAACACGAGGACGAACACAACCAGGGTAGAAGTCGCCGAAACGGCAGAAAAACGTGACAAAGAGGCAAAGATGATAACAGCAATTAAGCAGCTTAAAGGTCGGAGAGGAAGTTCATACTTTTGCTATTCAGACGTCCCAAGAAGCTCTCCAACTTGTCGAGTTTCTTGTCCGATTCCATTTCTGATCTCGCCTCAATTTCTATAAATGAAATAATACAGATGTTAAATGATCTCAACCTGCTGAAATAATGTACACCGCTTCTTAAAACCATAGTTCAATTAGTTTAAAAGGTGAAATCATTGATTGGTTGAAGAGACGAAGCTGCTGCACCCGGATCAGTCTCACCCTCTTGTGGTTTGTTGACAGCCGGCATGCTGCTCTTGAGTTTGGTGCAGACCGGCGACAGGATGGGGCTGATGACGGAGGAGGAGGCAGTGAGGCCTGCAGACGCACACGAGACAGGACGTTACGGTCAATAATATATTAAAAGGCAGGGAATCGGCCCCGTTGGAATCAAACCTTCAATTTCAATTTGCGAAAAAATTTAAATCTAATCTGCAGTTTCACTACAAAACCACAGTGTCGTGTTTTTAAAATGTGGCGCTTTTCCCTGATGCGAAATAAGTCTCACCGGGAAACAAATCTAAATAATCTCGAGAAAGCGCAGTTGCTTATTTGGCCATAGAATTCCTGCACGTCGTCGTGTTCGAGCGGCGCACACCTCCATGAAGGTGGGCGGAAACAGCCGGTTTCCGCACACTGACCTTTCTTGACCATGCGAGCGGCCACGGTGTACTGCGTGGAGTCATTGGCTGCTCCTTTGCCCTTTGTCCTCCAGGCCTCCTCCCGGACGGAGATCATCTGTTTTCTCTCCTCGATGGACATCTGGGCCTCGATCTGCTCTCCCATCTTCTGCACGGAGGAGACATCAGAGACGCCGGCGCGTTATAAAAGATTCTGTCGCAGTGAGGCGGTTTTCAGTTGCATTCAAACAGAAAGCTAAACGGACACGACTGTGCCCTCGGGAGCGATCATCCACGTGGTCACACGATCAAATCAAGCAGGTATAAAAGGACTTGATGCGCTGAAACGTGCTCGGCGAGAGTCCTTCCGAAGTCCGCATGAACTACTTTATTCAACCGGGGCCGTACTCAGTGCATGCAGCGCATCGGGCGGGATGGGTGCGCGTCCTTACCTGACAATGATGGTCAATGTACTGACACTTTTGGCCGAGGGAGATAGTAGGAGAAAAGGTGGAGGAGAAGACAGGCTCCTGGGGATGCAGAGGTGGATGGAAAAGTGAAAGAAAGGAAAGCGAAGGAGGAAACGGAAGAAAAAAGCATGAGCATGCAGATGAAAGAGGGATGCAAAAGGAGAGAAGGACAGAAACTGGGAATGTAACATGAATGTTGTAAAGCTTCTCGCTATAATGCAGCTTCCGGACTTGATCTAAAAGCTTTGCAAGCAATCGTGACTTCATTTAGTAACAATAACTGCAGGGACCATTTTGTCTTTGGTCGATTTGGAATTTGATCAGCTTTGAATCTGGCACAAAAAAGTCATTAAATCGCCAAAGGAGCAAAAACACAGCTTAAAAGGTGCATTAAGTACTAATTTAAATATGAATGATCATATAGCAGTACAGTACTTTGTATTTAACCAACTAAGATTCTTTCATTTAAATGGTCTTTTGAAAACAATCCAGTACTTATAAACACAACACAATAAACCCCTTAAAAATAAAGGGTGTTTTTGGTAAACGCCACTTACATTTCTCCTTTAACCACTGAAACAGGTACTTATCTCCATCTTTCAAACAACAACTTACTGAATATGTGGAATATATGTATACATTCTTTTAGATTGAACATATTTGGTTTTTAAGCTAAAACAGCAAATTAAATGTTGTGCAAATTAAAATTAAAAAGCAGTGCTGACAACAAATGTGTATATATAGTCACTCTATCATTATACTGTATTATCTTTCTGGAATAGCTATCACTACAATTTTACAATCAAAGTACTGATATTGCTGCCACATGTCAATAAAGTAAATTCATCCAGGTTTAAAATGGTTGCTGGTAAAGACAAAATTATATATTATTATATTATATATTTGACTTAACTTTCTCTGGTTTTGAATTAAATTGATTACTTAATGCTGCTTTCAAGATGGAATCAGCAAAGCGCTAATGAAAGTACAGAAACTGCTCAAGTCAAAACGAGCAGAGCCGGGCCGAGGAGAAGCCACCACACAAAGTCCACGCCGAGCTGCGGTTGGACAATAGGAGTCCCACGCGAGGCCGGTTGGCCCACAGCTGGATCTTACCCACAGCTGCTCAGACACAGACACAGCGCAGTGCTCCTGAACCACCACCCCTTCCTCCTGGAGGGGGTTAAACACAGGGGGAAGTCCTCGGTCAGACGGGGAGAAAAGGGGGGGAGGGCGTTGTTGCTGTAACGGGTTTAGGGGGGAGACAATCGGGGGGCTCAAGCAGGCGGATTCTCCCGTCGGAATACTAATGTGGAGCAGAAGAACTGCAGGGGGAAAAGGGTCCAGCTGTAATAGCGGCGAGAGAAGCACGAGTGACAAACTCCTGTTACCCGCCGGGAGTGTTTTGGGGCGTAATCACTCGGAGCCACTTTAATCAGAAGGTTTTATTCGGGAACACAGAGTGCGCGGGACGTTCCTCTTCTGGCGTCGTCTCTCTGCGGCCCGTCTTCCGAACGCAATTAGTGATTGATTACAGCTGAGGCCACTTACGCCTGATCCACCCCCCCCCCCCCCCCCCCCGAGCCCCCCACAGCCGAGCCCAACCACCACAGACTCTACATCTGCACACCCCCATCCCGTGAACACATCCATTTAATGGAGTTATTAACAGTCACTCCGCTGACTGACCGTCTTCTCGCAGGTCGGCTCGGACTCCCATTGCTGCGCCTGCTGCTCGGTGGACGCCGCTTTAACCACTTCCTGTTTCTTGTTGATCCTGTTCCTCCAGTCCTCCTCGCCGCTCTTCTTCAGCAGTGCCACCCTGTCATAAAACAACAGAAAGTCCATTTGGATAAAGCCGATACAAAACGCGGATGTACATTTGGGATTTGTTATCCACTATTTTATACAAATCTGATGGAATAGTGACCTAAAAACGGGGGGGAAATGTGGGATAACTAAATTCTAAAGAGGTTTACATTCTGCATAATAATGATTTTTGAATACAAGAGGAGTTTTCCTTCTCAGACATCATCAGTTTAACCAAACCGTGTATATCTAGAATCAAACCGGTACGTTGGTACAAGAAAACCCATTGAACTCTAGTAAAGCCAATTTTGTAAAAAGGGGACAAAAGCAGTTGTGTGTCGTGAAAATGATCATTCAAGAGTAAAAAAACAGGTCAGATATTTCCGCTTTACAAACAGCGAGTGCCGCTGTTGAGCAAAGTGCTGGCTGAGGGGTAAAGTGTGTCATTATCTCAGCTGCTGAACAGGCCAGAAATGAGGACACCTCAGGACTCTCTCCTCTCGGCCGGCCGAAGCACAAATGTCCCTGAAAAAGGAGAATCTCTCTCACCTTCAAAAATGTGTAACACACTGCAGGGACGAGCAGGCTGCTGCCCGATTCTGACAAACGCTGCTAATTTATGAGTCCCAATTTTTGGGGTTTTGTTACAACGAGCAAAGAGAAAGATGATACAGATTATGAGGGAAACAAAGAGCTCAGAGGAACCAATGGACGAGAAAAAAGCACAAACAGAAACAGAAACCTCGGCCCGGTAAACTAGTGTCACTGAAGAAGCCTCCTCACTCATGTTCCTCAGGGTTTCACCTTCCGTGGAGAGCTTAAGATATTTCGGTCGGGATTGAGGCTGAGGAAAATGCACCTCAGCAAGTGTGATCGCCATTGGAGCATCAGCATCACTATCGCTGCGATGTTCCTGCCTGAATGACCCTGTTCCCTGGTTCAAAATGTTATCGCCTCCACAGCAGCACCACATACACCAGTTACACCAGTGGGATGAGTGCTGTAAGAGACGTCGCGTTCAGATGCTCAGCCGTCACTCACCTCTCCTTGATGGACATCTGTTTGGCGGACATGCCGTCAGGCGAAAGGTCTACGGACTCGGTGGGGGACAGCAGATCGGCAGAATGGGCACCGTCCCTGCCGAAGTCCTCGTCGGGGTCCAGGGACTGGGGAAGGACCGGAGCCTGGGGGAAGCACTGCGGTTTGGGGGGCGTCTGCAGGTAGGGCTTAGGGAGAGGCTGGATGAATCCCTGAGGTCTGGCCTGCGTCTGCGGGGACTGAGGGGAAGCTCTGGGGTACGTCGGCGGGGGCTGACTGTCGGCCGGAGGTTTGGCCGGTGTGGGCGCAGGCTGCTGGGTGAAGGGTTTGGGGAGAGTTTGAGGAGGCTGCAGGCTGGTTGAAACGTGAGACACCGTCCTGGATGAGACTTTAGCTGTCGGGGGCCTCAGCGGTGCGGGATGATCCGGCAGGTCTGAAAGCAGCATTCAGCATGTCAGAATGTTACAACCTCGGGGGAAAGTGTTCACGTAGAATCCCAGACCTACTGCACATTATTTGTAGCATCTTGACCTCAGTGGAGGTCAGGGTAAGGGTCAGCGTTAGGCCTGTCGCGGAAACTCCACAGCGCGTCATTGTGATGCAATGCAAGCCGTCCTGGCCTTGTGATACTATAGTCTCATAGATCAACCAACACTGAACTGAATAAGAGCTCGGCCTGCAGACAAGGCGTCCTTTGTGTCCTTCCCGTCCTCTACCTGTTTGATGGAAGTGCCAGCCAAGTGTTCTGCCCTCTCTCGCCGAGCGCTTTCATCTCCCTGTGCAGTGTTTGTGAGCATGCATGGGAAAAAGAGACCAACCCCCTGGCACATAAAAGCAGGTCAGGCCCATTATAACGGAGTATGCTCGCGGGCGTAATAAGCTGCACGGGGACCACAGCCCCTTTTGTCAGCCGTGACAGTGAGCACAACACGGATCGATTAAAAAAATCTCTGGCTTCCATTAGCTGGCAATCAGCATGTCTGGAAGGGGCGTCCTCCTCTAAACAAAGACAGCCACCAGGCAAATGAATGTGGAAATATGCTAATTAGATGCAGCTTCAGACGCCTCTGTCTCTCTGTATCAGCCAAATCAAATACCGCCAGCAGGGACAAGTGTGTGTGTGTGTGTGCGTGTGTGTGTGTGTGTGTGTGTGTGTGTGTGCAGCCGGCAGAAAGCAATCATGCGTGGGAGCGTGCTGCACGAGACAATGAGGGTAATGAGAAGAGCCCCGTCCCCAGACACTGCTTCCACTTTCTTTTTGTCTCTGCTTTTTATCTCTCTTCCGACATCCTCAGATATTCACCTCCCCTCCATCGTTCTTTCACTTTTCCCCATCTCATGCATCTGTGTAAGTCATCGGAGAAGCCTCCTACCTGAGATGCCCGGCTGGCTCCGGCTGCTGCTCTTCTCCTGCTTCTGTGCGGAGGCGCCGTGAGCTGCCTCTCCCAGGCACCCTCCTCTTCCTCTTCCCCCTCCCTCCGCTCTCTCCCTGCTCTCGTGGGAGCGTCCGTCTGCGGCTCTCCGGCTGGGCAGAGGCTCCGACTCGCCCCCCTGCACGGCAGAGTGCTGGGGATGCTGCCGCCTGCTGTCCCGGTGCCTGTCGGGGAAGTGCAGCTTTCCCGTAATGCCGCCGTCTTGGATCTCTCCTCTGGCTCCTCCCTGCCGTCTCCCCCTCACCTCCTCCTCCTGACGCTCTCTCCAGCGCTCCTCCACCGCCGCCTCCCCCTGCTGCCTGTGACTGGTGGAGGAGGTTGGAGCCCGAGGAGCCCCGGCTCTCTGGAGGAGCGGGGAGGAGTCGAGCCCGGGCTCGGGGCGGCCCGTGTCCCCGCTCTGGGTCATGGAGAAATACATCAACGCCCTCTCCTGGTGGCTGCTCGAAGTGCCGGCAGCCTGTTGTTGGGCAGGGATGCAGGGCACGGCGGTGGACTTCCTCGGACGGAGGCCGCTGTCGTCGTCGGCGCCGCTGCTGCCTGGCGTGACGGTCACCGTGGCGACGGTGGCTTGGGAGGTGACGGCTGCCACGGAGCGGATCAGGGAGGCCGACAGGGGCTCCAGTTTGATCTCGCCCCCGTTTTTCAGCTGCAGAAACAGCAGGAATCATGTTAGAAATTTGAGACGGATAGAAAGACAACTCGAGGGTAGAGGGGCTTAAGATGGAGAAAAGGATGGAGTTAAATGGCCGTGTGGATGGAAGTTAGAGATTGGTGGAGGTGTGCGTGGATGCTACAGATGGATGAACAGATTGATGCGTGGAGGAATACAGTCAGATGAGAAATGAGATGGTTTCACATTTGCTCCCATGGTCAGTAAAACATGACATTAAAATTCAGTATTAATAGTTGTATATTGAAATATGAGCCATCTCTGAACCAGACTACTACTGTCCATTCATTTTGACGGTAAACAAGGTCTTTGCATTGACCCACACAGCTTTCTGGCCAGATACATCCACATTCCTATTCCCTGGATACGTTTTTGTTTCTTGCTGGTTTATTCGATACTTGCATGCTTGTTTCGCAATACACAAGCATGTCAGAGAAGCTGCTTGCATCCAACAATGAGGAGCCAAAGGAAACAAACAAGGCGCCAATTCCTCATGACGAAGCAACATCGGCCGCTTCAAATGCAGAGTGAGATGCATTTATGGACGTCATCGAGCTACTGTAAGCACAACACAATCAGATCAGTGGAGAGCGGGATCATTTGTTGCAACCAATCAGAAGCTCCGTACGGGCCGCAGGGCTCTTACATGTTGTCCCTGATTGGCCCGCGAGTCACCGTTACACAAGGCGGAGGTTAGCCGCGGCTCTGCTTCCTGTGTGGACACCAGTGACCGATTATGAAGGTGCTGCAGGGGAAGTCTGCCTACGGCGATGTGATGGCCGTGTAGATGTAAGTGGTAAACATTCAAAAGATAAATATGTACAGTATTTCTAACTTAACATATGTCAATTGCCTGTATTTTATTGCTTGTACGCTATTGTTGTTGCTAAATATTGTATGCTAAATATGCAAATCAAACGTTGGTCCCCACAGCCAATATTTGACCATAGAAATGTATTCACATTAAAACATTGGTTTATTCATCTTTAGTTAATTTGTAATTTTGTGAATTGGGATGGATGCCACCAAGGTTGGTGACGATTTGGAAGTAGGGTCACAAATCGACTCTATTGTGATGTTGTGTGTGCGCGTCTTTACCCGCTCCACCTCTCCCTGGGTGATGGGTTGAGTCTGAAACCGGGCGTTGGCCCTGCGTTGGCGGGTGTCTCCTCGGGCCCCCTCGGCGCCCTTGCCCGTTGCGGGCTGAGCGAGGCGGTTGAAGAGGGCCATCTTCTCTGCCAAGGGGAGGGTGGAGAGGTCCGGCTCGTCGGGGAGGAGCAGCCGGCCCTCTGACTCGCTGGGAGCTGCAGCTGGTGGGTGGTGCTCCTCCGTCTCCTTCTCCCGATGCTGGACTGCCGAGTCCTGCGAGGAGGCCGGGATGCTGGGTAGTGACAGAGGGAGGGGCGGCATTGGGTGTTGAAGGATCTCGTAATAAACACTTTCACCACATTCATATTTAATGTATTTAACATCCTTTTCATGGGTTTTGTAAACTGTTAAAGAAGAGATTCTAAATGTATTTGTCTATACATTCTATACATACAATTGCCTTTGACTTGTAATATTTACATATCTTATGGTAAGGAACAACCAAGCATTTTCATAACCAAGAACAAAATACCCTGATTATCAAATAGCTGAACACGCATGCAAACACCAGCGAGCAGGTGAACAGCTGTAACCAGTGGGGCGGATTACAGGCGCAGTAGATCAGCATTCATATGCCAGATAATCGTATAGTTCACTCGGATGTTGGGGGGCTTACAGAGGTTAAACCAGGGTCGGTAAACACACGTGAACCCTGACATGCGGGGGCGAGCTTTAACCGACTCAACCTCTGACCTTTCTACAAAGATATGCGACTTCTTTTTACTTCGCTGACCTTTGTGACCCACATGTGAGAAACGGTGACAGAGGGAACGCTTGGGAACTGGGCATGGAAAGTACCGGATGAATTATGCGGTTCAAGCCGACTCCTTTGCCCTATAAGGTGCACTTAGGTATGAAGCTGAATCACAGCGTAAGATGAGCCGGGGGAACAGAACCGCTCTGTAGCCAAGAGAGGGAGGCGGTGAGCAACATTTAACTCGGTCAGAATGTCAACATGTTAATTAGCTCTTTGATTTAAGTCTCTTTCAGAGCTTTTCATTTAAGTTTTAAATAAGTTGTTTAAAGATAAAGACTCAAATCCATAACAACAATACACGGTAGTTTCTTTCATTGAACTGTGGTCTTGAAAAGCAGAGACGCATGCACACTCACACCGACGCACGGCACATGTAAGTCGGTACCTGATGCTGGTCACACTGGCGAGTGGGACTCCAGTGGGGCTCGGGACACGGGGGACGGCGCCGTGGCTGCTCACAAGTTGTGGCGATGCGGCGGGATCGCTTCAAGGTACAGAAAAAAAGAAAAGGTTATGACAAAGAAACTGGCACATATCAATTGGGCGAAAAACGGTCAGTAGAATAAGATAAATAAACCAGATCCAGCCAAACCAGCAGAATGCCGGATGTACCTCGAAGCATCGACGACCTCCCTGTTGGTGACGGGTTGAGTGTGTGAGCGGTCCTGAACTCTCCTCAGACGCCTCTCAACGGCAGAGTTTCGAGAGCGTGGTTTGGGAATACTTCCGTCTGATGTCTTTTCCAGCTCCTGGAGGAATATGTGAGGAACAAGTTTACAAAAGCAGGGGAATTCATTTGAATGTCCTTAAATACCCAGTTAACTAAATAACACGACATATGAACAAAGCTATAGCTTTTTTTGAGATTATGACCACAAAACATTCATCATTCAAAAATAATAATTTTTAATCCTCTGGTAATATGATTAAAATGTACATAAAATAAGGAGGTGTACCCTGAAGAGAGACATCTTGGCAGCCACGCTCATCTTGGCTCTATCATCCAGTTTTCCTTCATCTAATGAAATGGAGAAAATAATCATTAACTGTATTTGAACTTCTGAGAAAATTGTAATACAATTTGAAAAATAATGTGTGCGTATATGCAGAATTAACCTTCAGGATCCTGCAGCTTCGATGGGCTCAGACGAGACCTGCAGAAAACAACAACATACGTCCAGCATCAGCATTTACACGTTTTTTGTATGTTTTTGAGGAAGCGCAACGTAATTATCACGATCTGAATGTCAACCTAGAACCACATCATTCCCCCATCGTGCAATCCAGTGTCACATGAATGAAACGCTTGTGAAGATCTCCTGCCGATCCCTACGGGGAGCCCCGGCTGTACCTATCTGACTCCAGCCGCTCTGCAGACGTGATGGGCTGGGTCCTAAACCTCTCCGACATGCGGCTGTCCCCCGGGGTGATGTAGCGCCGGGGCTTGCGAGCGCCCCGGTCCCGATCGCTGCCGCCCGCCGGCTCTACCTCCGTGGCTGACAGATCTACTTTGGCGGCCTCTCTTTTTTTTTAGAGGAAAGTGTATAGATTGACGAGGACAACGAAGAGGAAAAGTACAAGTGAAAAAAAACAACTATTAACAGTGTTTGGTTTTAGTGGAACAGTTTTCCAGAAACTGCACCAAAGTTAGAAGGGAGGGGTGTCACACGTTGACCGACTGCAACCCAAACGTGAAGAGACATCTGCTACGGTGAACATGCAGCAGCAGACAACTCCGACCCCAACAAGCTCAGAAACAAGATGGCAGACACGACAATGAACAACGATAGTAAGTAATAATATCACCGTAAAGCACTTTGACCCCTTTCATGCCAAAGAACCTTCTGTCCAAATCTTTTTTAATGTTTTTGCAACAGCTCACCGGTGCAGGGTTAGACAGTTATTTAGCGATGCAACACAGAGCCCATGCCAGTGGACCTACAGCTCAGGTTTCCGGTTGGCGTTCTCCAGGTACGAGTGTCGCAGCAGTGCCACTGACACCCTGGTGTCCAGGGAGCCCATCTCCCCGTTAGACGTCCCCGGTGCAGGGGCGGCCCTCGACGTCTCCCTGCCGGCCGCTGCCCTCTCCATGCGGTACATTGTGGAATGCTGGCTTATGCCTATGTCCGACATGGCGCGGGTTCTTATCTTGGGTTTGGGCCCTCCGCTCACCTCCAGGCTTCTCGGTTGGGCCTGCGGCAGAGAGGAGCCCCTCTGCATATAGATGGCTGTGTCAAACATCTGGTTCCCCGACGGGTCCGGCCGCCGCTGCTGCCTCTGAGGCTCCACTTCTGGTTGTGGCCCTTGCTGATTTCTCCGGGAGTCTTGCCGCTGATTTGGAGGCTCTTCTCTTTGGAGCTCACACTCCCGCTGTCTTTTAGGGTGCTGTTGCGTTTGGGGCTCTTGCGGCTGTCTCGGGTGGTCGTACTGCTGCTGCATGGGAGGTTCCTGCTGTTGAATTTGAGCACCATGTTGTCTCTTTCTGGGTTCATCGTGTTGTTGCGCTGGGGCCCCCTGTTGCTGAATTTGGGGCTCTTGACGGTACAGAGGCTCTGAGGGTTGATGCTGCCTTGGATGCTGGACTGCTGCGGCGTGAGAAGGCTGCATCGATTGAATTGCTCTCTCCTCTTGGCTGTCATTACAAGCCACGTCTCTCCCTCTTTCTCTGATCCTCTCGACGTTCCTCCCCCTCTCTGTCTCCCTCGGTCTCTCCCGATCCCAGTCCTCCTCGCCTTGACTTGTCGTCCTTCGTTCCGGGCTGTATTTCTGCCAGTCCATGTCTTCGTGCCGGCCCCTGGGAGTGTCATCCGCACTCTTTTCCCTCCGGCGGATCTCCGATGGCAAAACGGCTTTCCTGCTCTTCAGCAGGCCCTCTGTATGGGCCTCTTCCTTCAGGGCCTGCCGGGCCGCCCCTCTGGCCTCCCTGTGGGCGGCATGGACTCGCTCGGCACTCACTTTCCTCCGCGGTTGCACCTCGGGGGGTCCGGGGCGTTTGGCAGCCGCCACTGGGGCAGGGAGGGCCAAATATGGCTGCGCGTCGACAGTGGGGCCGGGGTGTTGGTACTCGGGGACGGACAGCGGGTAGGCTGCTTGGCCGTGGGCAGAATGGTGGCCTGCACTGGGCTGAGGATCGGGAGCGCTCCTTTGCTGGGCGGGCTCTGCTTGTTGTGGGGCGTAGTGAGCAGGGCTCCCCTGAGTACGGGGTCTGTTAGCCTGGGGCAGGTCTGGACTCCAGTCGGGGGGCCTCTGGACAATTTCATCCCTGGACAATCGTTCTCTTACCCGGATTCTATAAACGGAGACGGGACACTGAGATTCCAGTTCAGCTAAAGATTTCATTCTCCGAACTCCAAACTCAAATCAAAGAGGTAACTGAAGAGCAGGTGCCAAGCTTTGATAAGGCGTGGTAAATGATATCCATTTTACATTTTGATGTCCAAACAATCTGCTACTATGACACCCATAGATCAAATCCCCCCAAATGTTATTGATTTAAATTTTGCACGCCCTTAGTTAAGTTAATTTCCACTCAAATCTATTGCATAAAAGTTTATGACCCGAAACTGGGACCGACTTGAACTCCCAAATCCATCCGTAGAAGTGCTGCAAGGTCAAGTAGCACCGTGCGTGGGGTTTATATTTGAGTCTTAGTTCAAACAACTCTCTCTCTCTCTCTCTCTCTCTCTCTCTCTCTCTCTCTCTCTCTCTCTCTCTCCGATGTTTCTGTGCCAAAAAAGGTAAGCCAAACTATTTTCATCCACCACCTTCTGACCCCTGGTAGCCAAAGGTTGCTCTAATCTCATTGTAGATCACAAAGCCGGACATAATTGATGGACCTGTGGTTTATTGTACATGGCACGAAGGATTTACACAGTTCTTGTGCTACATGAGTACACGCTAATGCTAGCTAGCATAGGGAGCTGAAGATAGTGGTATACAAGGACATAGTGGTTAGGAAACGATTAGAATGTCCTCTTCTGAGACACATCCTTCCTATATGACTTTTTCTCTGCAAATGGATCAAATAACTCTTCATGTCTACTGATGAAAATCAATTAAGCTTAACTAAAACTCTCTATAAAGGTTTGTGTCTCGAGAATCCTTTCAGCACAAGAATGTACGAGGTGATTAAAAATCATACATACAAATCAAAAGTCTTATCTCTGCGAAAACAATGTCAGAGCCACTGACACGGTACTCAGATGTAATTTCATAGTTGTTAACAGGCCAGTTTCCAGATCAGCTGACAAGTGCTGAGTCAGTGGGTCCACGACTGACTAAGTCAGCGCATCGAGCGGACTAATGTTGTCACCCCATCAACTGTGGCTCAGTAACTCTACTCAGCGGCACATGAAACGCAGGCCACACACACTCACAACCAATCTTAAAGCTGTGGTTCTGTGATGACGGGTTAAGGGGGCTGGTTTACAGCTTGTAGACTGTTCTAACATGAGAAAAATAACATTTAGTGATAGAGGATTTAACACAAAGGGGTTTAGTTTGAGTCTCAACGCGATATTGGGGCGAAAAATGCTCAAAATGAGGGTACTTTTCTTTCTTCTTTGAGGGATTTAAGGAAATGTGATAAGATTATAGCATATGGTCAAGTTGGCAAAAAATAGCTGGATTGAACAAATGTTACAAAGACAGTTGTATGTATCCAGTGAACCTGTAGATGAAACATGTCATGACAAAGTGAGGGATAAAACTTTGATCCTAAATATGAGACTCTGACCCGTTTTTCACAAACTCACCCTTGTCTGTTGAGGATGCTTTGGGCTTGCTGCTCTATGAACAAATCCCCAGGAGAGATGCCGTAGCGGGTGGAGGGCAGGGAGGCCCGGCGGGCGGTGCGGGGCGAGGTGGGCACCGCTGCCATGCTGTAATCCCTGCTGGAGGCGGGGCTTGCCTCCTGATGGACGGCGTCCTGGTGTTGGGACTGAGGTGTCTGCGGCTCCTGCGTTCTAGACCTGGAAGCGGCCGGGCGCTCCTGACCCGAAACGCGCCGCTGGTTCTCCCTGTTCATCGCTCTTTCCCGCTCTGAAAATCTTCTGGGCCTTTCTTGTGTGGGGGGAGGGGCTTGGTTTGAGTGGGCGGGGCCGGCGGCGGAAACAGGGGCTGGATCTGGGTTAGTCCTCATGTAGACCCTGCCCACTCCGGCGCGATACGGCACTCTGGGCTCCTGAGCTTCCTGTCGGTCCCCTTCTGGCCTGGGAGCCGATTGTCGGTCGGAGGCGTCTGTGTCACGTCGCGAGCGGTAGCGTGGCGTATAATCGATGTCCGGCTCCTGGTCCAGGAGGATGCCGTAGCGCTCCGACAGCTGCCGACGGCGCTCGGCTTTGTAGCGGGCAATGCGTTCGGCCTTGGAACTGAGGCTGGTGGGGTTTGTGGGAGCAGAAGTGGGTGTAGAGGAGGTGGACAACGCTACTGGGTCAACATGCACCAGCGATGGCTCCTGACGGACGCTGCCACCGCCACCTTTGACCTGAGGCGATCTGTCATGAGACGAAAGCTTCTTCTGGGGGGCCTCCAACTCCTCTCGACTGTAGCGCCTCACTGCGGTAAAGGGAGGAAAAGCCCGTTACGTTTAAAAATCTGTTTGAAACACATCTGGACAGTCGATCCGGGGTCACGCGCTCCGCCGTACCCATCACACAAGGCTCGCAGGGATCGGAGGCGCGCGTGTACCGCGGAGGATCCTCCTCCAGCATCCTGTTGGCTACCAAACCACCGGGCACCCGCGCAGGGGGAGCCTCGATTTCAATCCCCTCCATGCGCCGGGCTACTCTCTCCTTCCTGTCGAGAGGCAAAGGGCGGAGGTCAAAAGGGCAGGAACAGCTTAGTTGAGTTTTCATCAATATACTGAGGTGGGTTTATGTGATGGCTGTGAGCGCTGAAGGTACCTGTTCATTCCCAAATCCTCAGTGACGGCTCCCTCAAAGTGTTTCTTCAACTCTGAAACTGAATATTAGAAAAAGAAATTGTAGCATAACAATAACACAGAGAGTTACATGATATTTATATGCTATTGGGTGACTAGAGCCAATGCACACCCTTGGGAAGGACGGCCAGGAGTTTGGCATCTGTATCTGAAACACTCTTGACCAAGGTGGTGTTGTCGCTCAGGGAGAAGTCACTCTGGAAACTGAAAGAAGAGATGAGAAGACACATTCACAAACCCGCTATCGAGTCCTCTTAAAGAAAAATATACATTTAATTAAATCGACGCTTCTGGAAAATAAAATGCTAATTATAGGAAGATGAGCAGCCGCTTTGTTCGGATTAAACGGCGACGGTTAATTGTGCCAATTTGTCCGTTTCCGCCGTCCAGGCGGCATCCGGCTCAAAGGCCTCGTCCCTAAGAGGTGATGACAGGTAACGGGGAAACCAGATCCAGCTTAAGTAGGAGGTCACAGAAGCCCGACTCTCCTCCAATTAGAAACCAACAGTCGAGGCCTTATTATAATGCCATTACACATCACAATCAACAGGTCACACAAGCCAGGATGTACGTAAAGTCCCCTTTTAAGTCCACGTATTTTAAAACAAAGTGGTTTGTAATTATCATTTGTAGACAAGTACCAGTGCTTTTAATTTTCACTTTGGGTCAATTTAGTCAGAAACTGCTTGTGACACTCAATGTTGAAATGAATAAAAAAGTCTGCGGGGCGGCTGAAGAGCCAGAGGAAATGCAAAAGGAGCTCGGCTGCAAAGTGCTCCTGAAGGAGGTATTACGGCCTTAAAGCCATGAAAAAAGCGTCTCTTGGATAATCTATTCCAGGCATCCCCCGCTTTTAATGCTCACTGTGCATGATAAGCTGAAGCGCTCTACTGCAGTAAACCCACATCCTTACATGTCCCCATTGTGATGACTGGACAAAGTGATGAACAAACGCAAATGCTCTTAGGAAATGCAATATGTTGCATTTGCATGCAGTTGCATGTTTTAATTCAGTTGAACGTAGCTGTCTTTGTACCAACACCTGAATTACCCCTGTGGCTGGATGAAGGCTTATCTTCTCAAAAACCTCACCTTAATGCCTCTGTTGGCAATGAGGCCGAGCTGCAAAGCTTGGTCCGAGCTTTAGATCCAAACTCTAAAAAGAGAAACAAGACTCGGTTAAACGGGAACGATTCAACACTCCACCTTTCCACATCCGATATCACTGTGCGACATTTAGCACATCAGATCAGTTTTTCTGGTAAGAATAAACGGTGCAAGAATGCTAACTTGTTCTTCACTCAGTAGGCTGTTAACTGTGCACAAGGTTACGCTTAACAATCGCCATACTTTCTTTGGGCAGGGGTCTATCTTCCTTTAACGTAAAGCCTGTTGTGCTGCATTTGTTCTTCATTTCTTGCATGATTCAAGCTGGCTTAAAAAATTCCAGCAAAACATGTCTTCTTCTTTGTAGCACGAACAGCACAATCGTACTGCTTACCTTTTGAAAATCAACATAACTCAAACGATGCACTGCCGATGCTGATAAAAGCGACGGGAAATGGTTCGGACGCAACTGAAAGGTCCTTTAAGAGAATCAACAACATGCCGTCCGGGTGTGACCAAACATTTCCAGCCTCAGTATGAGTCACGAGTCTTAGAAGGCTTCTCAGAAAGTTCACTTCCAGTTCCCAGCTGATAGTTGACCCTCTGGTTTGGAAGGTTGTGTCCTGGGATAGGAGCCGCATCGCGTTACTCCTCCAGGCGGCCCTAGATACCCTCTGGCTTATTTGGGCCTCCGAAGAAGTGAGAAAGTGTGGTGGTACAATCCCAACGCTCAATTAAGACGTCTCTGTGTTTTGTGTCGTGACGCGATGAAACGAGGACTCGAAAGTGACACGTTCTGGTGCAGGTGTGGATACAAGTATGAATCGACCCAAAAGCGAGACCATGAATCAGGGCTGGTAACATTATTTGGTGATATTTCTGAAGCTTTTGGGGGAGCTTGTGTAAATGTATCTGCCTGTTTATCCGCGTGGAGAGACCCTACAGAAGCCCGTCCAGCTCTCCTTGGAAACGCCTGCAGGTCGTCAACACAACCAGCCTGGAGGTGGACGGTGCCAGAGAGCAGCTCAGGCCGCTGACGCCGTGAGGAGGAGGATTTCTCTATAAATATTCAGAAACCCTGAGATAGCCTTCCCGCGCGACGCGGGCGGCTTGGAGGCTGCGACGCGAATGCCTTCAAATGGTAGAACATCAGAGAGGAGGGAAGAAGATCGCAACACAACACAAACCTGTTGAACGGGCTGCACTATATGTAAGAACCACACGTCTTATTCCTCCGGACGCTAACGTTCAAACCCAAAGCAAAAGATTATCACCACCCGCCCCGTCATCTATCTCAGCGAGGAGCTAAACTGCTTTAGCAAAGTCCCCCCCCAGCAGTCTGCGGTTATTCAGGAGGCTTCACCCCTCTCCAGAGGCCTTACCTTGGCCACCCGGCGGCTCGCGGTTCACGTGGTAACTAGAGAGCCACGGGTTTCGGAACATGTTCGCGGAGGAGAGAGGACGGACGCCCACCGAGACTCGCCCTCGGGTCACAGCGGCGGAGGCGAGGATGGATGCGGTGACACACGCTGCCGCGCGCACACGGGCACAGACACACACACGGCCACGGAACACAGCGGGTTGACTGCCCCGGCTACCCGGCGAGCACAGACTGTCATACGGGATCTGTGTGTGTGTGTGTGTGTGTGTGTGTGTGTGTGTGTGTGTGTGTGTGTGTGTGTGTGTGCACGAGGGGGAGCTGAGAGAGAGAGACAGCGCAGCAGGGTGCTAAAGCAGCTCAGAGGCCTAATCAGATTACAGGCAGAAATTAGCCTTGATGATAAAAACTCGGAGAAGGATGCCAGCAGGGCCGTGTTGGGTCGAGTTGGGTGGTGTTGGGTGGTGTTGGGTGGTGTTGGGCCCACGGCTGCTGGGAGTCGGGTTGTATCCTTAATCAGATGTGCCTCAAACGTCATGACACGTCACACTTCCCATAAACCAAAGCTGAATATTCTGAATTGCTGGTTAATTCGGTTTTAAAATGCAGTTGGAGTCCAGCAGATCATGACAGGCAGTTTGCCACTGGGAGAACCACTACGGTTCAATGGTTTCCACTGACCGCCTCGGTGACAACTTTCTGACAAATTGTCACCAATCATTCATCTTTTCACTCTCAACTGCAGACAGAGACACGAAGATACACAAAGACACAGTCGAGCGTTGTGCGTAACCCTTCACACTGAGGCGAGTCAGATGAGGAGGCGCTGGAGGGGGCAAAGAGGGTCCGAATGTCACATGACCAGTCATGACATCATCGTCTGAGGTAAATGCAACTGTTAAAACCTGGAAACAAATGTAACACAAAAGTTGGCCTCCTAATAACTTCACCTCAAGACGCCTCGACGGCTGATCAGCAGCCAAACGAAACAAACCTGTCGGACGGATGAAACTCTTTGCTTCTGCTAAACAAGGTGTAGTATGACGCCTCGCAAAGGCCGACAATAACACAATTCAAGGTCGTAATCGTCGTGGCAACATGTCTTGACAAAAGGAACAAAACAGAACGTGTGCATCGCACGCAGAGGGGTGCAAACCACCAGCGGCCCTTTCCCTCTCATCGCAGTCTTCTGGACTATTAGTCCAACTTGTCTGTCTGCTGCTTTTTCTCACCACCACCCCCCCGCCACCTCCTCCTTAGTCTGCCCCGGCTCCCTGTTGACGCCCCTAATAAGGCAACAAGTGTCGTGAGTGGCTGCCTCGGGGAGAGGTCACCCTGTCGGCCAGCCGCCCGCTGTTTACCAGGGGAGCGTCTCCTTGTTTCCTTCCTCCTTCTCCCCTTCATTCCACCGCATTTGTCCTCCCCGCCACCCATCTTGTGCAATCCTGCAGAGCCACTCGCCCCCCCCCCAACTCTTCCAGAACCCCCTTGGCTCAACTCCCTCTCATTCCTCAAGTCTCCTTGTCTCTCCTCTCTTTTCTTGCATTCGCTGAGTTTCTTTTCTTGGACAGACTTATTTTATCTCAACAACAAACACGACCAATGCTCCGTCGCTCGCACACTTTTTATTATTTCACAACAGGCCTTTGGTGAAGCTTTTCTTAGAAGTAAACCACGCTGGCGAAAGACATAACTTCTTCCGTGACAACATGGGAACGTGTGTCCGACGCCTCGCTGTCTAAGTCAACAGAAATATGTTAAAAAGGAGCTTTTTACTTTGGAGTTTGGCTGTTTTAAAAATCCATTCAAAGGAATAGTGTACAGCAGACAGTGGGATCTATTAGGGAACATGGTACACCATATAAGTGTACTTATACATAATTGTATATGTTTTTTATTTTTACCACGAATGAGCCGCTTCTATCTAAATATATAGCGGGCCCTCTTCCAGGAGCTGGCGGCCATGTTTCTACAGAAGCCCACAGTGGACAATCCGATCACAGGGTCTCGACGGGGCCATTCGCATGACTGCAGTTCAGCTACCTCCCCGCTAGGGGGCGCCAAACCCTTCACACTGCACCTTTAAAAGCTCTCATACCTCACTTACATAATCTGCTACTTTCTCTGTTGTTTGGGAAATTTTCCATTTCTATGTACTTAATTAACAAGCTCTTAGGTATAAATGTCTGATTATAAAGAATAATCAAAAAAAAACATGTTAGGAGAATACAGGATCAATGTTTTTGAAAAAAGTACATTATTTCATGAATACACGAATAAAGTATGAAAATGAATATATTCACAATCATCACTCACCATGTTCCTCTGTCTGTCAAACGATTATTTGTTTCCTGATCTTGTTCACCAGCTGCATGCGACCGCTCGCTCCGACTTTATTTGTCACTTTGGTCACAAAAATGTGAAACTCGGCCCAACGGTTTCATCTGGCAACACTCGATGTGGAAACCAGTCAATAAAACTCAACACCCGGGACATCATGTAAACACCACGCGGTGGGTGACTCAGCATCAAAGCTCCTCTCTGCTGATCAAACTTTAAGCTCCGAAGCTCAGCGGCATTCTGGTCATACGTTGTGGACTTTTTACTTATAGAAACCACATGACCCTTTGTTTCAGGCGGCCGTTAAGCGGCCTGAGCTCGGCTCAGCTCGGTGCTTTGCCGGGTCGACGTTGTGTCCAACTGGAGCACAGACTTCTTTTAAAGGGACAAAACGAGAAGGATGCATTTCCCTGCTATTGCAGACTATGGAGCCGAGAAAAAGTGTTGGTACTAGATCATTGCTGCTCATACTAACTACTCCCTTCTTGCAGACTTTTTAGAGATAAATCAGATGCACTCTTTTCTGCAGCACTTTTCCCACACACCTGGTGTTTAGAATAGCAGCATCATTAATCAGAATCATTAATTCCTCAGCTCCTGGTCTTCTTCTCACACGTTGCTCCGAGCAGCGGCTGCCTTTATTAGGAGAGACTGTCTCCGTCTCTTTGGTTGGTTTGTACGAATGCACGGATGTACACCGAGACTCAGACACGCATGCTTTGATATAAATATATGTATATATCCAAAGTCACTCACACACACACACAAGTGAGAGCTTGAGGCAGCAGAGGAGGAACCTTCATCCTTCCTCCTCCCTTAAACATTTACTCTTTAGCTCCAGATCCGCGTTCCTTTCTGCTGCCTTGCATCTACTCACCAACGCTCTGCTCTTATATGGATATCAACGGGCGCAAAGAGCCCCGGTGCCTCTGATGAGAGACACTTAAGAAGTTCTGCAACCCTCAGAAGGAGGAGAGAGCGAGAGGGGGGGAAGCAGAGACGGAGCAGGAGGGAGTGAAGGAGGAGGCAGAGGAAGTCTTTGTGCCTTTGTTCTAAACGTGTTTAAAATGACATAAAACATGGACCCAAACATTGTTTGTACTAAAAGATATTCCAAACTTTATTTGACTTTTTGTATTTCTTGTCCAAGCGTTTCACTTGGATGTTAAATGGTGCAAAGGAACAAGAATGGGGGCATTTGGATTGTCGGCGTGCTGAAACGTGAACTAAAATCATCCTCGGCTTGCAGCAAAGCGCCGAGAAACCCGGATAACAAAAAAACGAAAAAAAGCCATTTCACTCTCTCCTTTGTTAGATATGAATCAATTGTGTCTGTAATGTTTTACATCTGTTCCTCTCAAGGCTTCAGGTGAGTGGCACTGTTCTCTCACACACGAAACAAACACGTGTCCAAGGGGCACAAACAACGTCTCGCGAGACTCTTTTCCACAAGGCAGATATCTATCTACATATATGCAGTAATCAGGGCATCATATAAATAAATCCTTCCTGCTATGAGAAACAGATGAAAGAGAAAAAGCAATATCGGTTGAAAACATTCACAGGTTACCCCAAAGCGACAGTCCCACTGCCAGGCCGAGGCCGGCGTGTTTGCTGTGGGCGAGTGCTGATGCTTCCACCGTTGCCTTTAAAACAAAGCGCCTGCTTGCAAAAGGAAAGCACACCTTAATCAGAGCTTCCATGCATTTGTTCATCGGTGTTCTCAACTATTTCAACAAAAAGCCGTAGCCCTTCAACAAACGACTGCTTACAGCGAGTGTGTATTCTCGTGATGAACGGAATCCGGGGGCAGATGGTCGAGTGCGGCCGACCAGTAAAGCCGTTTGTTCATTTTGACGAGTGCAGCAGGTGCAGAGCACCAAGCAACTGTCGTACGGAGTGACACGCACACACACACACACACACACGCACACACACACTATGAAAACAAAACTGTGCAGAAACAACGCGCCGGCCCAACACAGAGATCAGCTGCACGGTCTGGAGGTTGGAATGCTAATGCCCGGGTGGTTACTTGAGACGGAGCAGCGAGACGGACGTTTGCTGGGGACGCTACATTCAGTCCTCCGAGGTGGACGCTTTAAACCGGACACCAGTCACGCACAGAGCCGAGCTTTGGCACCAACGTTTGAACCCGCTGCCGGCAGGAGGGGGGGGGGGCAGGTTGGGTGAAATAACAAAGAGTCATTATGAATGAGTTTCCCAAAGGAGACTTTACAATACTTTCACAATCTTTGATTCTTTCGGGGCGTGTGGCACTAAAACAAAGGCATTGTGATTGTGACTTTTGTTTTATCATCGGGTGGTTTGCAAAATCCTGCTCCTACTTACTAGTACAACACAATTAATAAATACTACACCAACAAAAGGCTGGTCAACAATGGAAGACAGAAACCTTCATTTTGTAATTTTTTTTTCACGGTGTAAAGCAACGTTTTTGCATTTTAACATCATTCAGTTAAGAAGCCAAACATCCTTTAAGCTACTTAGCATATACCTGAGAGTCTACAATTTACTTTTCAACACCGAGCTGAATCATGAATATTTATCAAACTCATCATAAAATAATTTCTGCTATATATAAATATAAATATACTGTATATGTTGACATATACCGAAGCATGCATTGGGTCAAACTCAAAAGACAAATGCGTACTCACTATGTTGCAGCTTCAACGATAGTCCATTTTTTTAATCGGCAGACTACCCAACAAAGGGTCTCACAAGTTCCTTCTTCAGAGCGTAGCAGATGCTGAAGGGGAACAGGTGTGGGCAGGTAAACCCTAACAGAGGATCCAAAGTCATCCACCGCCGCCAAGCACGTCCGACCTCAGCAGCCGACAAATATAGCCTGGTGCTTTCCCCCGCTATCGCTGCGCTGCACGGGGGCCAGAAGAATCTTTTCCAGGAGCAGCCGAGCAATGAAGAGAGAGGAGGGAGGGAGAGGGAGAGGGAGAGGGAGAGGGAGAGGGGGAGTGGGCCGTGCAGGAGACGGGTGTGAAGGAGAAGGACGGGGAGGGAAGCTGAGCAAAAGAAAACAGGGGCGGCTGGAACGGACTGCTACTCCCACGATCAGTGATTCCCTGAAATATTCCCCAAAACTTTTTTTTTTTTTTTTTAAACGGCCTCTCATGTGGACTGATATGTGATAGTGTACACCGACGGCGAGAGGCGACACAACATCGTGTCCGAGGGGGTTTGTGGAGTGCGGGGCCAAAATCGGCGCGGGTAACCTCATCCCACGGCAACCATGTATGGGCTGAAGAGAGCGGCCTCGGTAGACGGGCATCTGCCATAAATAGCCGGGAAGAGTCGTGCTCCCGGTGCAGGGGGATCGAATCAGCTGTTAAGCTGCACAGGGGGCCCCTGTTTCACAACACCGGGGTCTCTGCTGCTGCATTTTGCTTTTTAGCAATGCAATGTTCGTCAGATGTTATCATTACACGGTTGAAAGGTGCTGATGTGTCCAAATGGTTAAGCAACTGTATGATTGGAGTTCACAGCTGAGACAATCCAGAGCCTTATCTCTGTTTAAGGACAGTGGTTCAGGTGCACTGAGAGGATCTCTTCTCTGCTGATGTCAATATTTATGAAATGTTAAGCCTCTAGTTGTTCACCTCCAAAAATGGAAATGTGAGCAAAGCATGCAAACAATTATTTTTTGCCATTTATGTCACAAGATTCATCCATGCCAAATTCAAATTTGCACTTTATTTTGGAGGAGCATTTGGGAATCCAACTGTTATTTTACCTGTGGAATGATGTAATTAAACATCTATTATAGTAGAAATATGTATCTTACAGAATATGTGACAATTACATGTGTCATAGTAAAAACATGCGTGCTGTAATAAAAATAATTGTGAAGGTATTTTTCTGCATTCGTCTTCTGTTGGAGAAGAATGTGTTTTTGTTTATAGTTTATAGTCGAGCGCCACCTTGTGGACGTACTAAGTACAAGCAGCGCATTCATACTCATTGGAGTCTTTCTACAGGTGTTTATACCGAATACACTGAAGTGTAAGGAGTAAAATACCTTCAGTTGAATCTTCTTCCTGGCAGCTCGGGTGTGAATGCAGAGTGTGTGCACGGAGGAGCCCTAACGGAGGTACGTGTTGCCAGAGCAACAGCGTGAAGAACACGTGGACAGTAATGGCGGACCTGCGGTTTAACGTCACTTACAGCGGTGGGACACAGCTGGAGATTAATGTCAGCGTTCAGGAGGCAGTTGGAACGGTTTAGTTTTGGGGACATCGTTAATCCAAAGCAAAAAATTAAACAGACGTTACAAAACGTAACGTTACGTGATTAAAAAGACAGACGACGATGTCAGACTATAATGTTACAACAATAACTTAATAAGGTTAACATGATTCTCTTGCGGGTGTCATGGTTACTGATAGAAGAAGGCAAACGGTAGCATGGAAGTGGAACTGATTGAATTGGACCATTGAGGTTGTGTCCTGTTAGTTATTCAATATGTTAAATGGTGAATATGTTAAAATCCCTTACCTGAGGAAGATGGTCATCGACGGCCATGTTGACCCAACGGTTAAAAACGGCTAGCTAACGTCAACAATACTAACCTACTTTTAATGGATAACCAGGAGCTCCAGATTCTAAGAAACCCGTCTTTGGTTTGTGGTCAGCAACAATGGTAAGAAAACAATATATCACAAGTAAATATATTGTTTTAAATTACCTCCTATTTGAGAATTAGCGTTAGCCTAAAACGTTAGCTAACGTTAGTTAGCTAGCTTAGCTTGGGATGTAGCATTACGTCAGCAGTTAACGTTAAATGAATTAGCTTGCGTTAGCTAACGGTAGCTACTAACGTTATGGCTACTACACGAAACACAAGTAATAGTTCAAAAAAAAGTGCAACTATACTATAAGTTCTTGAGGTCAGTTCGTTGAGCCAGTATACTGGCAGCACCAGTTTAAAGTGGTATTAAAGCTAGCGTGTCATAAATAAAAGTGTTTTCTTTGAATGAAATTGTTTTTGAGCTGATGTCATGTATTAACATTGGCTATAGGAAATATTCTTTAAATATAGTTAATTAACTTTATATTAGTATTCACAGGAACCATTGATAACGTCACCAATGTTAAATTCATGTCACTGTGGAAGTAACGTTTGTGTTTGCATACATTTTACTCATTTATTTATGTTGGTAATGCATATGATAGTACTTTATATAGAATGATTATAATGTGTTGTTGATAGGTGTTTTAATAGCCTTGTTAACATCACAAACGATATATTAGCTGTGATAATAATAGTCATAGTTACGTTTAGCTAATTATTTATATTTAGCTATATATTGACTGTATTTTGTATTGTGTTTTCTGGCTAACTAATCTTTTTCAATCCACAACTGTGTTCTTAAACCTAACCCATGGCTAATTGGAGGTTATATATAGTAAAACAATGTATACATATTTAAAAGTTCATTATTTTCTAAATATTTTACAAAGAACAGTATTTCCACCGTAACTTTAAAAGGAGCATGAAACAAATCCAGTAGATGTCCTGTTGGTAATTTATCACAAACACAACTTTCATGCAAAGAGTTTATTTATGAATCAGACTGCAGTATCATACAACAGTAGCACAATCATATGACTATGGATTATGCTCATATTTATAGATACAAAGATAAAGGCATGTCTTAAAGGAAAAAAAATGAATGAGTTTTTTATATACTCTAAAAATAGCTTTTAAATACTTGGCATAGTTTTATAAATTAAATTATGAAACATAATGTTTGCCCACTCAATTTACTATTGGAGTACCAAATGCAAATATACTTTATGAAAAACATTTTTTTCCTCCTCTTTCTTGCATTACATGCAAGGAAGAAAAAAAATGTCAGTGAGTACAAAAAAGCACTTAAATCTCATATGAAAATAGAAAATATTACAAGTGTGCATAATTACTTCATGTTGCACATAACCTGCAGTACAAAAAGTCAAATGACACTATGTTCAAGTGTATCTGACATGCCAATTATTTGGGGGGCGTATGTACTGAAATAGCTTTTCAAATGTCGTCGGGGGCAGTTTACACACAAGACCAAGGCTGAGCCTTTCAGTCTGCAAAATGAATTGAAAATGAGATGATTCAGTAATTATGGCCTTGCCAGCTTGTCCTCCCAGTGATGCTGACTGTGTAGTTGTCTTGAAACACTGGAGCTCATCCTGTACTTTTTGAAATTATGCTTTTTGTATTATTTGAAGTTCACAGTTTTGATTCAATGTTCCCTACAGATTTACGACATGAAGAGCAGAAACTATCCACAATGCTACTGTACCACTCCAGCCAGAGGGATGGCAGAGCAGTAAGTTGTTTGAAAAAACCGAAGGTATGAAACAGTGCTTAGCAGGTTAATATTTGGCATTGCCTGGATTATAATGTAATGCACACATAATAAGGCGACATGATTATTCCAAATTTACAAGAAATGTTTGAAATACAAGACAAAGTTCTGAGTTGATAAAATGCTACAACTGTAAAATGCTACATAACAATTATGTGATACTTGGTAAGTGATTAAACAGTGGTGGTTTACTACAAATCGGTTGATACATTAAACCAATGCAGTGCTGCTGTTATGGAGAAAACCACTTAACTGCAGACTTTTTCCATCCACAGGATTGTTTTTTCATTAATTAAGTTTTGAGTGATTATTCAAAATGTATTAAAAACCCTTGAATTTTCCAAAAGGAAATCTGTTTTAGTAGTTGTTTTTTTGGCAAATTTGTGGTTTTTAGCCAAAAATAGCATACTGCATTGAATCCTTTAGTGCAATAAGTGTTAGGAACGGCAGAACATTTTACACAAAATGAACACACTGTGGAATGACAGAAACCAAGAAAGAAAGTAGGAGGTAAGCAGGAGGAGGGAAAGGAAGGTGGGGAAGGAAGGAAAAGAAAAAACATTTCCCAATTTTATTTCTAAGAATGTTTTCGAGGAACTAACAACATAACAATACATGATTTGAATTGGAAGACATACAAAGACAAAAATAAGACACCGGTCATGTCTGACCACCAACATAGGAATTACAGCTGAGATGGATTGATGTATCGAATATCACAAAGACTGTCCAACATTGACTCTGTTAGCGTATGAAAAAGCACTATCAAATAGGAAATCATGGCACAATCAAAAATTTTCCACCACATCAACACTGGCGATGATGAACCCTGTCGCCCACTGAAACCGAACCGTGTGATGAAGGCACACCACAGCGCCACCCCTCTTTATATCACTTAGATTTAAAGCACTAGAAAATTATGTCTACTCTCAGTACGATTCTATACGGACATATGATACTTTCAGCTTGAAGTGTGGAGAAATAAAATGTCATGGCTAAATACAAAATATCTCTGAAAATATTTAAAATATACTTTATTTTGTACATTATGCAAACGGACTAACAATTTGATGATAAAAAAAATAAATCTTCCGTGAAATGGCGTCTTTTTGCGATACAGATGTGTGAACATAGATATATATCATGAAGTAAGCGCCCATATACCCTGACACGATTCCATATCCCTGTAATATGATTTGAATGACACGTACACATTAAAACTTCTGACAATGGTTCCTACAGGTAGCTCAACTACACCACCGAGCTGTTTGTACAACAATATTGCTCTACCTATCTTTTTTTGTTCTTAATCCCTATATCCATCTTTTAAATTTACCAAATTTGCCAACCGCCACTTGGACTCAATCCGTGCCTTTATTGCTTCCTGAAATTACATGGAAATGGGAGCTATACATCGGATTGATCAGAGGACTAACACACATCTGGTGAAAGAAGGCAGCTCTCCCTCTCCAGCGTAGAACCAAGGTAACGTATAATAGGTTACTAGTCTACCACGCCATGTGGTGTAGTCACTCTTCATTGAAGAGCGCTATGGGTTTGTGGTTGCAGTGTGTAAAAAAGCAATGAGAAAGGGCACAATGTTGTTCAAATTTTACAAAAGAAAGGCTGATTGATCTGAAAATCAAAACAGTTCTTGAGCCAGAGACAGTGATGCCCAGTTCTAAAACAGGTGTCGCCTCACCACGACAATCAGATACGCAGTTTATTTTGGTGTAGTTTAAATGCAACAACAGGTTTGTGACGATAACCCTTCTAAGTCTACGTTAGGTTAAACATAAACGCTTACATTCATATCCTTAACAGCTCGCCCGTAAACAAATAGATTTGTTTATTTTAGAAGTTCTAAGTATGCACGACAGAATTGCATAATGTCTGCCAATGAAAAAAGCATAGGGAGGGTAGAATAGAAAGGACAAGCCGCTACAAGAAGACTTAACTAGTAAAAACCCTACAGGAGGATGGGCTTGGGGATGGAGGACGGAGGGGGTTGTGGGAGGTGAGATTGGGAAGGCCGGGGAGGGATATTGAAGTGGAAGTTGCCCCACAAGTTAAAGGGGCACCTCCCTTTGGCAGTGGAACAGCACTCTAAGTAGTCAACGCAGCGCCGAGGGTGAGGGTGTTCACAATGCTCTTGTCGGACAAGAAGGCCATTTTAGTGTCAAGATGAGATGAAGGCATTCTAGTAGGCAGCCAGGTCACAGTGTTGGAGCTAAAAACCTCAGATGGAGATGTTGGACGCAGTCTTTCTACGCTGTCTCCACTCGGCTGGGATCATGGGGTTCTGGGGTGTGAAGAAAAAAGACATTCATTCACAGAAGGTGTATTTATAAACATCCATCCATTATATCATTGAACAAAGTGATCTATCTTACCAAGGTAAACTAAAGTGTGATTTGCAATTATTTTGTTTACTTCAGTGACATCATCGATAAAAGATCTTTGGGCACCGACACCATCTTGTGGAGATGTCTTTAACAGCAAGGCCCATAAACAGTCTTCTAAATTTTAATAACTTGCAGCCTTATAATATAAAAAATGTACTTTTGTGCTCCCTAACTTACAAGCAAACGTTGTTCTAAATTTGTGTTTTCATGATTGTTGAGGAAAAATGTCAATAGTCGTAACATCAATACTGAATAGATCATGTTTTCCTCAGCAAGCTTAACACGATTTGAGTCTCTTGTGTCTCTTTTACATACATACAACCTTAAGCACACATTTAGACAAAATGCACCCAGTAGCATTCAATGACAGTTTCTCTAAAGCCATATACTTATCATTTCCTATCAATACCTAGTTTTAATGACACATTTCTCAGTATTTAAACATTCACACATGGTTTAGTCTGCAGTCGTCCTGAAGCATGAATCATAAACCTGTGGATGGGGACGGTGTATTGAATACTTCAATAACTTTCATTGGTATTCTTTCCTTTTCTTTGTTGCCTCGATAGTCTATTGAATCCGTGTGGACCAAGAACCACAAGGCAAATACACATCCTTTTTTTTTAGGTTATCCTTGATAATAAAGAATGTGGGTATATTTGTAAAGCTGTGCAGATAGTCATACATGTGGCTAATTCATTTTTTCAAGTTTAATTTCCTCTAATGTTCTTATCTTACCTGAGAGAGATGAATTCTCCTCGTCTTGCAACACTGTCTTCTGGGAGATCTGCCGTGAATGGGTGACCTCCCAATCTTGATCGTTCTCCTTGTCTCCCTGAGGAGCGGGGTGAGGCTTCTCCTCTTGTTCGT
Source organism: Gasterosteus aculeatus (assembly GCF_964276395.1). Taxonomy (NCBI): domain Eukaryota; kingdom Metazoa; phylum Chordata; class Actinopteri; order Perciformes; family Gasterosteidae; genus Gasterosteus; species Gasterosteus aculeatus. Next base: position 16,652,811 of record NC_135690.1, read on the forward strand.
CCTTGCCCTCCCCCTCCCCCTCCGCCTCACCCTCCCCAGAGTCGGTACTCCTGATGCTGAGGCGCCTCACGCGATACATGATGTCCACCTCCCTCATCCGGTCCAGGCGCTCCACTGCCACGCGACCCGGGGAAATGGCCAGCTTGGTCTGCAAAGCCTCCATTCGCTGGGCGGGGCCCTTGCTCCTCCTCTCCCCCTCTAAACTAAGAGACAGCCTCCGGTCTAGGTTTGGGGGAACTGAAAGTGGCAGTCTGTCTGGCGGAAACTCCGGTAGACCCGGGTGGTCTCGCCCCAGATGAGCCCACGGGCCGAGTCGATGCTCTGGAGCAGCAAATGGCTTCTTCTCTTGCTCCTGCTTGTCATCAGGCATCGAACCATCTAGTCCCTCACACTCACTTCTCACTTCAGCTGCCTGTTTGGGTGCGACGCCCGCAGCTGTTTTTCCTGTAATGGCTTCCTTCTCTCCTAACTCTCCTTCCTTAGTTGCTGTCTCACCGGCACTCTGTTCCGCTGTGACTTGGGGGTCTGCTGGCGCATCAATTGCTGTTGTGGACGGGCTCTCCTCCGTGGCTCCATTTGGAGGGATGCTCCCAGCGGGAGTAACTGCGTTTTCTGCCTGAGCATTGTCCGTTTTCTCACCCACTCCCACAATTTCCAGTGTCATTGAATGCTGCTCCCGTATCTCAGCACACTGCCCAGACCCTGACCGATTCAAACTTGAGTCTTTCAGCTCCTCTGCTTCTGTATCTCCTGCCGGACTTTCCAAAGCAGCACGTCGCGGTGGACTGCCGTTTTGATTGGTCGAGCTATCTGAGCTGTTCTCCTCGTGAAGTGGAGGCAATGGGCCCTGTCTCATCTGATTCTCCAGCTCTCTTTTACAAATAGGGCAATCCTCCTCTGATTCGGCGCTGAGATCTTGAGGCGTCCCGGTGTCATTAGATCTAATATGGCCTGCGGCCGCATTGCTGCCGTCCGCCGGGTCTCTGGGGTGACGCAAAGTCTGGCATATGTCCTCATAATCGGGAGGACTGGTGAGCGTAGAGGCGTCCTGCATGGGCTGCCTATCTGCCCACGGCACCTCAGCTGCTGCGGTGCTGGTTGTCGGACTGAAGTCGCAAAGTGGTGTCTCAATAGGCTCATCTGGCAGGTCCAGTTTCACTGTCCTGCCGTCGTTGCTCCGTCTGCGCGAAAGATGCGTTAGAACCCTGTATTCTCTGAAACCTGTCTCCCGAGGTGGGACGGGAAGCTCCTCCCTAAGTTGCTTGCTGAAGGTCACAGACTTTGTTGCGGGCCTGGAGAAGGCGCTCTTGACTTCCCTGTATTCTGGGTCAACAGACCAGCTGACTGCACTGCGCCTAAGGCTGCTGGGTTTGTTGAGAGGTTCTGATGTCAATCGGATTTTGATACGCTCAGGGATTTGAACAGAACCGTTTGGGACTTTATTGCTGGCAGTGCCTAGCTCCAAGATGTCTTTGTAGGCCTCGTTGAGGTCCTCTATGCACTTGTCAACACTGGGCTGTTTGCTGCTCTGCTCCTGCTGCTGCTGCTCTTGATCCTGTACCTCTTTTTTGATGGTCTCCAGCTCTTTGACAGCATCCCATGGGCGCTGGCTGGCTGGTCTCAGCAGTAACTGCTCAAATGGCTCCTGCCCACCACTTGCTGCTGGTTTGGTCTCCTCCACATTTCCTGAGGGTGGTACTGCTGGCTGCTGAGCTGTGCTCTTGTTCAGCTGGTTGGAGAAGGTGGCGGTTAGGGAGAAGGCGCTGTTGCTTGACAGTTTCAGGCTCTTCACTCCCTTTATAGGAAAGCTGAAGCCTGTGCCCACTACACCGCTGCTTTCAGGAGGGATTTCAGTACCAGGAGGGACAGGGTCTTGTTGTGCTTCCTTGTTTTCAGAGTCAGGTTTTTGGACCTCTGGGCTAGTTTGTGTCTCCTGGTCTCTATACTGGTTTGCAGGCCACGTTCCCGACAGTTTCATCTCCTTGTAATGGTTTATTTTAGGGGGTCTACAGGGTACTTTTTTAAACATTTTGCTGCTCGCTCGACTACTTGTTTTGCTGCTTGCTATGCTACCAGTAAGTGCTTGCAACTCAGCTTCAGCTGAAGATGTGCTTTGGAGACTTTGGTTTGTTAAATGGCCAGTTTTGTTGTCACTTGGACTGTCCGCTGGGTCTGGTGACTTCTCATTGTTGTTATTCTGATCCCGGATTGTTCCAGTGGTAACTGGAGTAACAGGTACAGACACCAAACAAAAAATTGTTTCGCTAAGTCTCTTTTTCAGATTCTTGGATTTGTCTTTCTCTGGTGGTTCAGACAGTTCCACCTTTTTTACTTCAGTCACAGTTTCAGAGACACCCTGGTCGGCCGGCTTGCATGGGGGAGGTGGGGGTTTACCCAGAATAGACGAAGGAAAAAATTGACTGCGGTTTTGTTCAGGCCCTACGCTTTCACTTTTTTTGTTTAATCCCCTGTTGCACCATCGATTACTGCTGTCGTTCTCAGTGAGAGCTGTTTTGCGGGTGTCGATATTGAGAGCTGACCCCTGTTGGGGAGGAAAGGCACTATCATGTGTAGATTGTCCTAATATCTTAGCGGGCAGAACGTCTTTGTTGACGTTACGGATCTTGTCAGTGTCAGTGAGAGAATTTCCGCAAGGCCCTCCTGAGATTTGCTTCACTCTTGGGTCTTCGGAGGGTAATGGACGGGCATGGCCTGGTTGTTCTTCGTGTCCAGAATGTAGCAGTTTTCTATAGGAAGCAGCGCGGGCTCCGTAATGTTCCAGCCACGAACCTGCCTGTCTGTAAAACCACCTTCCAGGATCTGAGTGGGGCATCTGCAGAGATTCCGCCCTCCATCTTAGGTTTGCCATTTCATTGCGGTTCATCGAAACTGCTCTCGGGGGTGGGCCTCTTCTATAAGATGGGGGTGGGATGTAGCCCGGGGGCTCCATTCCAGTGAGGGAGTGTTGTGCGAAATAGTCTTGTCTCAGCTCCCCACCCCTTGGATAGTAGATAGGCCTTTCTTTTTGTTTGGCACCCTGCTCTATAGCGAGCATTTCTGCGCTACCCCTAGTCTGCTGGTGAATCTCATAAGACGGAGGCTTTAAAGGCCTGCTGAACCTGGGCTTTGGTAAAAGTGCAACATGGCTGCTTGGCCCTGCATTCCTACCCCACCGGTCCCTGACAACAGCACCGCTATAGATATACCTACTATAGGGTCCAGAGAAGACAGTGCTGCTTATCCTCTGTCTATCAGGAAGGCTCGGCCTGGAGGGAATAAGCTCCCTGCTGGCAGTTCCATCGGGTGACAAAACTCTGGGGAGAGACTGAGACTTTGCCTTAGTTCTTGGGTGAAAAAAACCCTCAGGTGTCCTCAGACGGTACTGGTCCTGAGCCCACCTGTCCCCGTCCCCATCGGACAGCTGCCTTCCCAGGCCCACAGCAGGCCTCCACTCCTCTGTACCGAGGCTCTGGCACTTCCTCTCTCCAGTCACCCTTAGCTGACCAGGGGCTGCATCCAGGTCCCTTAGCCAGGAAATGTCTTCCCATAGTTGCTGCGCTTGCCTCTCTGCTCTGTGTTCCTCTGCTGCGATCAGGGCCTGTGGCCTCCATGCGCCAGCCGAGGCCCTCAGCTCCCTGCCATCAGCATAGTCCAGGAGGATACTAAAGTCCTGACCTCGCCTCCGCCAGTAGGAAATATCCCTCTCGTCGTGGCTCAGCGACTCTGAATAAGTCAAACTAGGAACATCGTAGAACCTGCAAGGACAGAAAAGTTTGGCGTGAATGAGAGATTGAAAGTGTCACAGAATGAGAGTGAGGTGTGAAGACACGAGCTAAACAGATGTGAGTTGAGTGACAAACAATAGAATAGGGTCTGAAAGGCAATATTCTCCTTAAGATTGACAGTTTTCTGGTTTATACACCAAAAAAAACAAAAAAACACCAAAAAGTTTCCCGAAAAAAAATCTTTCTTTTATCTCACTTTCTTTGATGATATATTTTTTCGACTCAATAATGATGTCTATGTCAGGCATGTATTGTGGCTTTGGCAGGGTTGACTCTCCAATGCAACTTAGTCGAGGAGAGCCAGCAAATATGAGACAGAAGTGCTTAAGTCAGCAGCTCCCAAGTTCCTCGAAGAAGCCATGGAATTTTGATTCTACTGCAATATGATCTGCATATTAATTGTGCTGACCTTATCTTGTAAACTGGTCATCTGGACAGCGAATTTGTCTTGTAAAGAAAGTTTTTCCCCCTCCGATTAACTGATTCTAATATAACATTTCTGGCATTGTGCTTCCCTGTCTCAATGAATCATAATAAAAGAGAAAAATCTGAAGAGAAAGGTCCTTTTGACATTGTGTGGGACGAGGGCTTTTGCCAGGCTCAAAACAGCGGTTCCACCGCCTGGAGACAGTTTTAGTTGTGGCTCCCAAATGCACCTCTTGGGTGCTGCATATGGCTGTAATGCATATTGCTCTGACAACACAATCATTTTAGAAATAATCTCAGCAGATTGAGTCTACAAAAACAGAGCTTCCCTTTTTTTCAGATTTATTATTTCTTTTTCACGTGGTTGTGTTTTCTTTGTGTAGTAGAACGGATATCCATTAAAAGGTCATCAGTCACATCCAACCGTGTTTTAAGCCCCCCTAGTGACGGACACTTGGAATGAGAGAGTCGAAAGTCAAACGTAACCATCAGGTCTTTCAAAAAATAATAATAAATGATTAATTATATTTTCTCAAGCTAGTTAATACTTATGCGACAACCACATAATGTGGTAATTATTTGCAATTACATAAGACAAAAATGATGGAAATCTAGCCGTAAAAATTTTAATTAATGCATTTTCCACTTTAAGTTAGCAAAATATCAAGTTAATAAAAATAACTAAAAATGTATTACAATAACCCTTTTTAAGAGCGCGGACTCATATCTGCACACTGCTCCAACTCACTGCGTTAGTCACTACACTCATTCATTTAGGCGGCAAAGTCAACGGATCATCGTCAGCAGCATATGCTACTGTATGGCTGAGGGGGGCCGCGCTGTGCACACTTGCCCAGCAACATGCTTACATCACAGAGCACGTGCTCGGCGGGATTCAGTGTGCCAGTGTTTATAGTGGAGTGATTACGCGCCAGTCCTGAGGCATGTTCAGTGCTCCTCAGTTTGCTCGCTGTCTAGTGCTGCTGTTTACATCTGCCTGTCTGGCTGTGGAGACGATACCGGTGCTCGGGTTGGGATCCGCAGAGACTCGAGCCCCCCCCACCTCCCTCCCCCGGCGAGCAGGCATGTAAACACCTCAAACCAATGCGAAGGCACTTTTCATACTTCCATACTTCCTCATATGCCGGCATAAGATGTGTCAGTGGTGCTGCTGCAGCCATAGTGTTCTGCAGCTCTGGAAGGAGGGGAAGAGGAAGAGAGAAAAAACCTGCGCAGTGCAGACTCAGTTTGCATGCAATACCGAAGGGCCCCAGTGAGAAAAGGGTGGGAGAAGGTAAAGGGTGCGGGGGATCGCAAAAGAGAGGGGCAATACAAACAATAAAACCACTCACCCACTATCTGTGGCCAGAGAATCGCCCAAGGGCTGAGCGTCACCTAGGATACCGATGCCGAGCTCCTTCCTCCTCAGGATCCTTTCCCCGCCCTCGATGTCCGCGGCGGGGTAGCCCTTCACCAGTGCCTGCCTGCTGCCGTAGAGGCCCGTGATAGACGCCCCGCGGTCGGCCTCATACCCGTTCAGCGTCCCTCGGCCAGCCCTGTTGTCCACGAGGTCGCGCTGGCAGTCAGCGGGGCGCTTGTCATAAGGCGCGGCAGACGGGGGGCCGCTCCTGGGCAACTTATATCCGTGAGAAATGAGGAGGTCCTCCACGCTGTACATGGTGGCGTCTGTCTCTCTCTCTCACTTCTGGGCGGGAGGGCAAACGCGGGTGTGTTCCTTATGTGCAGAGCCGCTGGTGCAAGCTGGAGCACGGTTGCTCAGCAGAGGCCATCACTGAGGGAAGGACAGGGGAGCGAAGAGGGAACACGTGAACAGATCATTGCTGCATGCACCTCTCGTCGACGGACGTGCCGTTTTCAACACGCAAGCATACGTCAGAAGATGCAGCAGTTTGTGTCGCACCTCCAGATGTGTTAGGGCGTTTGCCAGCGTGGGGAATGTTGTCCTAAATTAAACATGAACATTTGCTAAACATGGTACAGCCATTTGTGCAGACATTATGTACGTCTTCCGTTATAAAAGTCAACGCCGCAGAATTGAAGGCACCCTATGTTTTAGTGCACTTTACTTTCCTGAGCGTGGCTTTAGTTCCTAATCCAGCCTCGCCCTTCTTTCTTCCCAAAGACACATTTTAGGTCATCTTTCTCAACTGTTCAAACCCATCGCTTGTTCCCATCTATTAAACCTCTCTGAACAACGATTTCTCCCCCCTTTATCTCAGATAATGTTCAGTCAGAGATCTGATTTAACCTTGATAGAAGCGGGTTTTCAGAGTAACATTAGTCATCAGTAATTAGACTAGTAATTAATCAGTTATTGTTCCCCTGACAGCTGCACCAATCAACGTCTGCCGCCAATAATCCCAAAACTTCCCCAACATTAAGTAAAGAGAACCATGTCTGATCTCCTCCAGCACATTTTGCATATATTCTTGGACAGAAATGACTGCAGAGGACATATACTGGCCTTTTATTTCTGTGCTGTATCGCCATACATAGTCGTAATGGTATCAGGAAAAAATATGGTACATTTAATAGTATTGATTCAGCTCCTGATTTATAACATACGGACTTTGCAGAAAGTAAAGTCAAGTTGAAATGATAACAAAATATAACATTAATTCACTATTTAATTTACCTTTATTACATTGGATGTATCTGTGACTAAAGTAAACGTAAATCTAAGTCTGAATCTAATTGCCAACACTGTTTTAATAATATGATATAAGTTTTCATCACTGATTAATCTCACGATTAGTGACAGTTATCTGATTATGTGTCTGGTCTGTGAAGCCTGTAGCAATAGTTTAAAAATGCCCGTCACATTTCCCTCCCAAAGGCCAGGAGAATGTCATCAAATTGCTCGTTTGGTTCAACCAACTTTCCAAAAAACAAAAAAATTCAGTTAACAATCACAGATGGCAGAGAAAAGAAACGGAATGGAGAAAACTTTTTCCTCAAATCAAAAACAATTTGATTCATTTTCTATCTTCCTACTCAATTCCCGTTTTAAACGCACAAGTAGTTGAAACAAAAGCAGTTTAATGACGTGAGGAGTCTCCTGTTTGAGAACACAGACCCCCCCCCCCCTGTGTGTCATATTAATGAGTGGCTATAACAGTCCGTCCCGCCTGCAGATGACAGCGGATGGTTTATGACTAACAGAATCAACAGGAAGACGCTGATCACAGGCTTTGCCAGCGTCAGCATTTAGGCTAATAATTTGAAAAGTGGCCCGCTATTCATTTCTATTCTGTCGGTGTGATTTAAAGGGCAGCGTTGAATCAAAGATGCGAGTGGTAAAAGAAACTTACAAATACCTGCAATACTCCATCTGTTACCCTGCAATCAGATCATACACCAGGTTGGGGATCATGTAAAAGACCCAATCACTACCTAATAGTACTAAAGACCAGGAAGTTCATCAGCCGAGGGCTTCTGGTTCTGGTTTCAAGTTTGTTTACGAGGAGCAACAAGTGGGATCTCAAAAACTAACTTTTACATTTAAACAAGCTAATATGAGACTTGCTTCTGTCCCCATTCATGCACATTTCATAATTAATGAATGGATAACACAATGTAGAAAGATGACATTCACTCAAAATATTTGTAATGTAAACCCAAAATGTATTAAATTGAAAAAGATATATATATATATAGAAAACCTTTCAAATGAAGGTATTACATTAAACCTAACATACTACTAGAAATAGTACTAAAAATAATAGGTTAACAGTAACTGGACGAGCGCTGCAACTATCTCTTAACTTCCAAATCTATTCATTGGCCAATAATTGTCACAATGTCACTGTTTGGTATAAATGTAATCAGACGGAGCTGAAGGTGACATCCCTATGCGGCTTGTTTTGTTGCCGCCTCCCAAAACAGAGCCATATTTCATTTAATAACATATATAACAAAGATACAGGCAAACAGTAATGAGAAGCTGAAACCAACCAATATTTTGCACTAAAATGAATTGACAAACAAAACAGCCGCTGATTCGTTTTCTATTTGTTGCTGCTCACAAACTGATTGTTTGAAAAGATAAGAGTAAAGCAAGAAATGCTCCATTTACAACAATGACGAAAAAAACAGTATACAAAAGGACCAATTTGTTCAAATAACTCGGTAAAAAGATTCCCTTCTTTTCTCTTGACCTCAAGGTGACCTTAACATTTCTCACTCCATAACTTTACCCACTTTGCAGTGGGGAGCTGGTTTCCCACCGGACGACTCGCTGCAACACTTTGGGTTCAGCCTGGAGGTCATTGATGCGTTCCACGTGTACAACGGCTCAACAGAGAACCTCCGTCCAATTGACCCCCCCCACACACACCATCCAGGCACACGTGGAAATAGATTAGCCAGTTAATAAATGCCCAGGTAACATGAATACAGCATTGGGGAAAACAGCACACTAAACTGGGGGCTCTTGAGGTCTAAGTCCTCCAACTATTCCCGTCTCTTGAGTGGACCGAACAGGCGAATGCAGCAAAAATCAACCCGAGGGCTTCTTGAAATAGCCAAATCCGAGATGGTCAACACCAGTACGGAAAAGTGGCTTCCTCTTAAACGCAGAGTTTGATCGTAGAGAACCAGCGCAAAGCCACACACGCACACACACACACACAGACACACACGGTGCCCCTCTTTGACAAGGTCACAGCTTCAAATGATTGCAGTGGAAAATGTAGCACATGAGCCCCTTTTTTTCTCCTCCTTTTTTTTTGCATAGCAACAACAAAAGTAGCATTAATAATTACTACGCAGATTCTCACACGCACGTGATTGATCCGCTGAGAGACGGGATGGTTTAGTGCACGTGAGGACAACTAACAGGGAGGTCAGCTGCTGTAAAAGTTGCTATCGAGGTCATTCATCGGCCGATAATGCTCCCTTTTTTTTTATAACTTTCCAGTTGCTGCCCTCGGAAAGAAACAACAACTTCACCTCTGCAAGTCGGATCATGAATTTATTTTAAACTTTCAGAGGTTTAGTTTAATTGAACACCCCCCCCCCCCCCTCCTCCCTCCCCACCCAATGTGCAGCCAGGCCTCGCTGCTGCATGCACAGGTAGTGGCCACTGTACCACATCAGCACTAGCAGAGGCAGCACCACCCTAACTGCCAAGGGAGTGTACCTACATCCTACCTAGTGACAGGGGGAGCAGAGCTCTCCATCCACACCGACCAGACCAAAAGCTGCAGCTGCAGCCCATTTACAGCAAGACTTTGTGCATCAGTTCATACTTGCTGTATGAATGAATGATGATGTGAAACAGATCCGTCGTATCATAACACACAGCTATCAATAATGCATCACGGTCTGTAGCGCTATATCTGCCCGTGCATGCATGCATACAGTGCGACCTATACCACAGGCTATAGCCGACCGCAGTGTGATATGGCTCAGCCTACGGAAAATTGACTGCTGTGAAATTATTCTTTTTTTTTTCTTCTCCAGATCGGCTCCCAATACCTGCTTCGCCCAATACCGCAAGTCCACGCGCCTACCAGTAAAAAAAAAAAACCTCTACCTGCACGCGCTGCAACTTGAGCCCACAGTCAGCTGCGGTCATGTTTTGACCAAAGCCAAATTCATAACCGCGTTGCAAAGAAAAAAAAAACGGAACCCCCCCCCCCGCCGCCGCCGCCCCCCAAGAAATGCACGCAGCGCAGCAGCGGCGGATCTGTCGAAGGGCGAACGTTTTTAGGTGTGTGCGCGCGTGTGCAAGTTGACGCGCGGTTAACGAGGAGGTGCGTTTTTGGGGGGGTTGTTGGTTTTTTTTTTTTTTTTTTTCCACGCAGATTGCGTCTTCACTGTGAGTGTTTACCCGCTGCCCCTGCGCTGCGTGAGCCGCACGGGAAATTCTAATTTAAAAAAAAAGAAAAGAAAAAAGAAAGGTACTCAGCGACCCCTCCCTAGAAAGGCGCCGGGGTGTGCAGAGCGGGGGGACATGCGGCGGGGTGCCGTAGCATCGCATGCACATATCGGAATAAGGGCGTATGGCAGAGAGACGCATACCTGGGAAGATGCTTGGCGCGGCCGTCGCAGTTCCCCCTGCGCTCAGCGTTCCCTGCTGAGACTGAGCCGTGCACGGAGGCTGAGCCGAGCATGCCTATTGGTAGGCGGAGACGCGCTGGTTGCTGGCTGCCTGCGCTCCTCGCTACAGCTGAGGTGGGGTGGGCTCCCTCACATGCATGCGGCTTGCAGAGAGGGATGTCAGAATGGTTTCTTCCAAACTGTTTCTCCTAACTTCGCTTTTTTTTTTTCATAGCAACAGTCTTTCCCCCCCCCCCCCCAACCGATTCCTTTATTTTCATTCAATGTGGCATATTGACTGGAATGATAACCGTGCCGGCGGTGCGGAGCAGCGAGGTGTGCTCATCTTGATCGGTGCGGGAAAACCTGGGAGGAACGCACCTGTGTTTCTGCTGGCTCCCACTTTTCCTTTTTTTTTTTTGCTGCAGCTGATTGTTCCAATGAAGAACTCCCCTCCCTCCCCCAGGGACGGGTGTCTACATCGACACCCATGCGTCTCTTTTCCCATCCTCTTGAACTTTTTGAACATGCGGTGTGGCAGCGGACAGCGCCGCGCCCTTGGTGATGTTGATGACTCGTCACTGTGCCCCCCCCCCTCCTCCCCATCCAACGCCAAGGCAGCTTGGCTAATTAAATGTGCCGGACTCGGGCCTTCCCGTGCCAACTGTGACATGCTGCACTATGAGGGATCCCTCGTTCGGAGGAGTGAGGGGGCCACAGGTCCCAGACGTCCGCCTACGGGTGACCCAGTGCTACAGTCTGGTCACTTTGAGTAATACCTGCTGAACACAGACGCATCCCTATGGCAACGTAGCTCGTTTGGACCTTATAGCCCTTAAGTGCTGCTTTTTGAGTTCGACCGCTTGAAGCAAGAGGGTCAATATGTGTGGAATAAAGACACTGAATTATTGATCAGCAGTTTTTTTGGTGCTAATGTTGCCGTCTTGAAGCCGTGGCGTTCACTTTTTGATGACGCGTCTATTTGGGGCATCTCTGGTTTTCATGTGGATCACCTTGACGTGACCGTGGGTGGAGAAGCACTCGGAAAGAGTCTGTTCTTCGTATCTTGACTGCCGAGGCCGTACGAAGTAGAACCGCTCCGTCCGGGCGAAGCCGTAGCCGTGTGGCCTTTTAGCCGCGTGGCCTTTTAGCCGTGTAGCTGTGTCGCCTGCTGCATATTGCACTGGGTGGTCGAACACCTACATCGGTTCGGCTCTTCCACAGACGTGTGGAAGTGTGGGGCCTCTTCTAGGATGGGTGGGAGTCTTTGAGTATTGTTTTTAAAATGATTGCTGCTTCGATGCGATCTGTTACCAGGAGGTGAACTTGAGGCTGAAGTCATTGCACACACAGGAGATGAACTTTTGTAACCGCAAAAATCATTTGCAATCGGTTTAAATGCAGCTGCGAGGGTTATTAACTACACCTGGCAATTAAACCTGCTTGGTAATTACATATGAGGAACTGAGAGGCCTGAATTGTTTGATATTTGATCTCCTCGTTCCTCGTTGTTCTCATCGACCCCCCCGGTCCTCTAACCCCGGCCTTTCCTCCGTCTCAGCACCAACGGAAAAACAAAAGGCGATCGCGTCTTTTTTGTTTGAGCGCCAAACCTCTTTTTTAGTTTATTTCCCCAATCTGCCAGATTTGCTCTCTTCTTTTGTATCAATTGTATGTATTATATATTTTGGTCTCACGTTTATGTTCTAATTTACTCCTACTTAACTCATTTGTATTTTTTGTTTAACTGTGTGTTCTAAAAAGGTGCTGTAGTCCCTTTTCCTCACCTTCGTTACCAAAGATCTGCGTGTCCATGTTGGCGACCAGCCATCCAGACGAGTCAGTGAGCTTCAAACATTTGGTTGAAACTGTGAATCAAAATGTCTGGTTGTTGCAACGTCGGATTCAAGTTCCACACATTTCAAACTGGATCACAACCCTTTCAGAGCAACAGGTGTGTCAGCTTATGGAATCCGCCCGCGGTGGCTGGTGGATAATAAACACAGATGTCTACACATTGTAAATGGAAGGCGAGCGTTTAAAAGGGACTCCTGCGACAGCTGCCGTCGGAGCGACCAGCTAGCCCGGTCGCCGCCTGTACCGAGACACCCGACGGCGCCCGCGGCCTCAAGCTGCTCAACGGGCTGACGAACACAGGGTTGATTCAAAGATGCTCGCGTTTCTCAACGTAGTCTCTGTCGGTGGCACGGTGTCTGTGACCACGGATAACCCCGTTGTAAATATCTACAGAAATAAGAAATATGTGTATGTGATATACAGTATATAACGCTTCGTAGAGCTGATGATAATTCTGTGTTCAGAGTTCATCACAATGAGAGATGCATTTCACATAACACAGTCCGGTCAATCCATCATTAGTTACCAAATATTGATTTGAGCGTCTTTAAACAACAATGTTTAATGTCTTATTTTATTACTATAATGATTCCCATTTGCCTGACTGAGAATCAAACAAACTTGGAGTAACTGGCGGTCCGGTGTGACGTAGGGACTTCTTCTATTTTTAAAATGCTCCGCTGTGCAACAAGACCGCCATGACTTCCTTCCATGAAGAGAAACATTGATTTTGGCTCAGCGGAGATCATGCAAAACAGCCTATCATTAAAATCGTAATTACACCGTGGAAATGGCTCACGGGGTTCAACTCTGGGGCGAGCCGAAAATCACTGGAAACTATTAAACTCACACTTAGCCTTTCGCTGCCGAACATCGCACGTCTGTTTTCCGGTTGCGGCGTCTCGCTCAACGTCAGACGCGCTGGTTTCGTACCACAGACGTCATGGGACTTGTTCAGATGCCTGAACTCCATATCTATATCTATGTGATATTTGTTTTACTGTGACACGTAAGACACAACAAAATACACCTGAATACCCTTCGCGCCTTCAATGTCAAGGGCACGGCGTGTTTCCCAGCTGAAGGTCACTGCAGTGCGTCAGCCTCCTCCACTCGTACACAAACACCAAACTGTGAGGTCACATCAACTCTCTGAGCTGCCTAAACTCCCCCATCACTTGTGAGGGTCCACATCAACACACACACACACACACACACGCACACATTCTGCCCTCTCCCTGTCCCCAGCCCTGGTTGCCTAGGAGACAGCTGAGAGGGGACCCCGTCTCATAACACACCAATCGGGCCCGACTGGCTGGAGGAAGATACGCGGGATCTTTGACGCCATCTAGCAGCCAAGTCGGAGAAAGACGTTTGATGTTTGTTTCCCTTTTTTTCCAAAGACGCGATTCTGCCTGGTAACCAAATGTGCTGACTTCTCCTGGGGCCGAGATCCCAGCCTGGAATTTGTAATGAAACACAGCACACTGCAGGGCTCTGATATATGTCTTCACTATGGGCCATTAGTCAAGTAGTAACCATCAGTAATTTATTGTACAAAATGAGGAGGGGGGGTAATGCAGTTTAAGATTGTGGCTGAGCAGAAATATACCGCTTTTTATCACACTGCGATACATCAATAGAGATAGATCATAAACACGTTGTTTTGTTAGATTGATCTAAAACCGTTGGTGGGAATTACGATCCCTCAAGAAATGAACTCATGTGCAGTTTTCAGGTTTACGTAAATGTTCTATATTGAACGCTAGTTAATATTGTGTTTTTTACTACAGCAGATGTACGTGAAAGCTTTAGTTACGCGTCATATTCTGCTTCTGAAATGTAGCATTGGTGAATCTACCTTTATATACAAGTTGTAAACAGCAGCAGCTGTTTAATCAATATTGAAATGGTGCTTTTATGTGAATACATCAATAATTGATATGCTATATAATAATAACTTAAATGGGCCATTCTGGAAAACAAAAAGTACGACTACTCTCTAAGTACACTTTGTTGCCAAAAGTACTGTATGTAGTTCTACTTTTAAAAAGGTAATGCAGTACTTTTTGTTGTATTTCCTGTGTACTTTTACACAAGTAAATCTTCATTAATGCACTTATTATAATTCTGTACTGTACTACATACAAATACGTGAGTTGAAGTAATTTGGTAGAGGTCTATGGTGCAGGTCTTCTTTACATACTAACATAATAACTTGTGTACTACTGTGTCGTCTCTTTAGTATCCTAACGACCAATAACTTTCTGTCTATCTTCATTTATGAATCAGTAATTAATTAATCACCTTCAACAGCAGAAATTACATTCTCTAAAACCAGCTACTAATTGACTTTCTGTATTTTATTAGTCTTGAAAAGTATTCAGGTGTACTTAATTTAAAGAAGAAAAACGGCGATTTATACTTCATTACCATTGTCCCTGTGATTGTATTATATACATTTTTATTATTACAGCTGAGTAATGAGGTTTATGCATTTTAACGATGCAGCTAGTGGGAGTCATGCTAATTTTGTCTTTATATACAATTGAGTAGTTTAACAATAATTCGAATAACCCTGTTATAACTATGTAGAGAGGTAAAAAGTATCACATACACGTTTCTTTCTGTAATATACTGCAGTTTATTAACTCTAGTTGATGTGTTGTGTTACGTGTTAAAAACATTGAGGAAAAATGGCCACGTATCTACACAGCAGCAGAAGCAGGTTTGGACTAAACGGAGCAGGACACTGTTTTCATTTTCATTTCTACCCGACAGGGAACAGAAGACAGATAAGATAATTGCTGTGCTGCACGGGAAACCTGCCTATAATATATATATATATATATATATATATATATATATATATATATATATATATATATATATATCATATTCACTATAATCTAAGAGCAGTCAGGAATGTCAGCAAATTCATAGCGTGGAACTTAAATTGAATTTGTGACCTCACCGGTTTCATCTCCGGTGCTCTAGGAGGATTTTAGTCCAGGCCTTTTGAAGTGGGACTGTGTGAGGTACTTATACACAGTCAGTGTAGTTTGAGGAGTAGTGCACAGGAGCAGCTGAAAGACACCTTAAAATAATGAAATGTATTACATTACATTAATAATATTTCCCCCAGACGACCCTTTATGACGGGAAATTAAGGAGTTACCTTTTCTCTCTTCAAAGCCACAAAAACAGCACTTTTATCTTGCAGAATGCCGAGTTTGAGCTTAGTTTGTCTAATCGTGTGACTGTTTTAAACGGTTTACTTATGATTCTTTTGTCAGAGGATTCTTGTGGCTTTGAAGAGGGAATAGATAATCAGCCGTGAAAACATTCCAAACATGGACGACACTTAAACTGATGTTCAAAAGACTTTCTCCTGGCGTCCACAGAAGTACATTGCTTTGCTCCCGCGCTGGTACTCGGGTCTGCTACCTACTGTAGGAAGTACGCTGACTATTACTAAGTCCTTCTTACAACCCCACTTCAAAACAAACTACACACTCTGCTCATAAACAAGATAACAAACTGTTTCCACCCAGGGCAGGAAACCGGCTCTGGCTACTTTATAATCTTTTATCAGCCGAATATAGATTTATTGTTTCTCACACCACTTGATGGTTTGATGCCAAATGAAGTTTATCTACAGATATACCAGCATATGTGGGATGTTACTTCACCCCCTATTATTAACACCTGATTGATGTACAATAAACCTCATAACTGAAGGAATTTGAAGTTACAACAATCCCATCTATACTTTGATATCATCTAGTGATATTCATGCGCAGGTGAAGATAAAGCATCTATGCACGGCACTTATTTTAAATGTGAACAATCCTCTGCACAAAGAACCACCGTGTCATCTTCTCTGGACATTCCGCCGTGGTCCACAGGATAAACTATTGTTGACTCCAACTAAAGCATAGTTTTCTCATTTAAATGTAAATATAGGCAAAGGTGATTGGAGCTAACAACACAGATTGAAGAACCCCCCCCCCTAGAAAGAAAGATAGCACACACGTGGCACACTTGTAACTAAGATCAACAGAAATAATAGACAAAATATCAAGAAATAGACGCTGCCGTATGGTAACAGAAGATATGGAACATTCTGTAGAGCTGGACCTAATGAAACCTTAAAAGAAAACCTTTGCAAACACAACTTGTGGTGAGTAACTGAAGGTCTGTAAACATTGTCCGCCCTAGGCCTCTGATTCCGACTGGTCGGTGGCCACGCAGCCGTTCAGCTCGCCCAGTCCCGTCTGCTCCTGGATGTCCGTCATCTCGCCCACGATGAAGATGGGCTCCCCTCCTCTGCCGTCGGCCGAGCCGCTGTCCGGCGGCTCGGCCGCCTGGTTGGCCAGGGTGGGCTCCTCGTCCAGCCTGCTGGAGATGGACCAGTAGAGGTGAGCGTCCAGCCGGGCTGCAGCCAACGAGAGCTCCCGTGCCGAGCAGGGGGGCGTGTCCACCTTGGAGGAGGGGAAACGAAACGGGTTGAGTCGGTCAGGCGGCCACTCAGCGAAGGGATTAGCATTGCTAAGGTGGCAAGAACGAGGGCCCACTCACTGAGATTTAGTATGTGGGCTTAGTTTAAAGACAGCGAGTCTGGATCTGCCTAAAGGTAACAAATCCCAACCGCTCTGATTGGTTCACACCCGTCCCAGCCGGTTCCAGACCCGCCCCGCGGCCCTGTTCTGCACACGGAGCCCCGGTTGTGCGAAGCGACTGTACTGGGTCCCATACGCGCTTTACTTTGAGTCCAGATTGTGTGCTGGTTAACGAGCTGAAGTGGAGTTGGACTCGATCTGCTGCCCTGAATGACACACGGGGAGGATCGGGATCAGACTGCAGGAGGTCGCTGCTCCCGGTGCAGAGTTTTTATCACCTTCTAACAGAGATATCGGATGTGAGAGCGGCATCAATCTGCTCACTTAACTCGCGAGCGAGCGAGAAAACCTACGGGTGTATTCCCCCAGAAAGATTTCATTTTCTGCTCCACCTGCACCGCCCATAACGCCGAGGAGAACCTGCTCTGGAGATCAGCTCCCCCACAGAAGACAAAAGGATTAATTGATGATTCACTTTAAACTCAGCTCTAACGTGCAGCAACGTGGGACCAAGTGCTTCTTCTATTCTATTCTACGCACGTTGTTCTTGTTGTTCTGCTGTTACTGTCTGTATAAAAGCCCGTCTGGAGATCACGGTTCATGTGTGGCATCGGTCCATGCTATGTCCCTTCCAAAATAATCACGGAATAAATACTGCAGTCCGACTTCCTGTATTTCCCAGAATGCCTCTCAACATCCCCGTGAGAACGAGCGTGAGAATTCCGATGTACATGTAGGTGGAGACAGGAATAGGGACCAACAACTTACTCAAACACTCGTGTGGGCCTCCTCCGATAAACTGTTTAAGAGCAGTGGAAATTGTATTTTTACATTTATGAGGAGCTGTTTTGTGACTACAGAGCCCGTCATCTCACAGACATGAAACAATGAATAATACAAAGCGCTTATATTAAGAGCAGGTGTTACGCTACGCTGCTAGCTTCCAGAGCCCTGACCTCAAACGTGTGATGAAAGGCTCCGTAGTCGATGTCGAAGAAGCCCTCTGCCAGCAGCATCATCGGGCTGAACCTGTGACCCCACATGACCTCCTCGGCTAGATAGGAGCTCCTCGCCTGGCACGTCATCCCTGCACACACACACACACACACGAAGGGATGTGATACAAAAGAGGAAATAGCCCGAGCGACAGGATTCACATGAATACTTCTCCTCCTTTGTAACTGTGACTCAGGGAATCAATATTTGGAGTAGGCAGCGAGGCCACCGTTACCTCGTGGAACCGCTCCGATATTCACAAAGCTCTGAATTCCGGCCCAAACCGTGAGCATCAGTTGAGTTTATCGTCCTCTCAAGAATGAATCTGACTCATGAGATCATAAGAGGTGAATAGAAAGGGGGTAAACACGGCACAGGGAGGGCCACGTTATCTGGTGTGGGGGAGTCGCGTGATTCTTTCTGGCTGCTTTAACCTTCTCTCTACGCTTGGATGTGTTTCAGAAGATTGCTCCTTAAGTAATCAGCTGAGTCCTGAGAGCGTGCAGCAGAAGGACACAAACGCGTCCCTCCGACCAGCGATTACGCTCCACTTGTGATTCCTATTACAAAACACCCTCACTTGAATACGCTTGTATCTAAATATATGAATATTTGCCCTGTAATCGCAGCATCACGAGGCTCTCAAAGCTTCCCCAAAGACGCAGAAGAGTTGGAGAGCTCTCAAACGATAAATAGCAGAAATGAACACAGACATTCTGGAAATTTCATTTTCTAATGGACAGCTTTGGAGGGTTCGTGAGAAACGGTGACGTTTTGTATCAGACTGTCGTGTGCATCCGCAGGATTAATCTTCCTAATGCTCAATACTTGTTGTTGCGGCCAAACGATGCATTTACATCATAGAACTTTACAGTCAAATTAAATTGAAAGGCGTTATTCCCCACACAACAATCCTGTCCGGTTGTTTTACTTTTACATTTTTTCTCAAATCTACAACAAATCACTGAGAGCCTTTAAGGTGATAAAACATTGTTAATGTTTTTTTTTTTTTAATGGCTTGTAACTGAAATATAGCCACATTTATTTTGGTCACTTTCCATTCATCATTCACTGCACAGTGCTTCTCAAACGCACATATTTCCTCCTCCCGTCTCTCATACGCAAACATAACAAACAACCGCGTGAATGCCTCATTCGAAACCGCCACGCTTAATAATGATATGAATAATATCTCCTTCAAGCCGACTGAACTTCACGTTTGCTTTACTCATAACAACGTCATGATCCTCACCGGTGGCCTCCACCATTCCCTCCAGGATCACCATGATCTCAAAGTCCTCCTTCCCCAGCTGGGACTGCGACATGTCCCAGAAGGGGGAGTGCAGGTCGATCTCGTGGGAGATCACCAGCGGGGAGACCAGGAAGAGACGATCGTCGCCCGTCTCAAAGCCCACGCTGATGTCCGTCTGGTCCAGCGGGATGAACTCGCCTGGGGGGAGAGGAGGGGAGGGGCATCACAGCAGGATGTGAGTCTCTCCTCCTGATTGGGTCATAGCAGCACAACCGAAGCATCAGGAAGAAGCTGCGGGTGCTGCGGTCGTTGGGGCGATCCCCCCTCCCCCCACACGGTGAAGAAGCAGTCTCACCCTCCTGCGTCTGTTTGGACTTGATGAGCTTGGCCCTCATGTTGGCCCCCACGATGTGCGAGCTGCGCAGGTCGCCCACCCTGAACATCAGGCAGAGCTTGTCGTCCCTCAGCGAGATGACGGCGTGTTTGGAGAACACCAGCGTCTCCGCCCGTTTGTTGGGCTGCGAGATCTTCACAAACATGCAGCCGACCTGGAGGGAGAGGTGGTGGGGGGGTGGTGAGAGCTCAGCGATGGACACACAGCGCACACACTCGCTCGTCTTGGAATTAAAGGGTGAACGAATTGTGTGGTTGCATAATTAACACCATAAAAACACAGAAGTGAAACTTGACCTCGGATCCATTATCTAATAAGAATAGTAACTAACATGGCATGTTTCCAGCTAACGTGCATAAAGACGATTCGGCGCGTGGGATTCATGCTCATCCAAAGTGCTTACTTGGGAAAATTCAAGCTCCACCGGCACATTTTGATGTGTAAATGTTTATTCATCCTTAGGTCAGCGTTTCATCTGCTCCCAGTTAGTGTAGTTTTGTAGCGAAATAATCTCCTTTATCAATAACAGTAACCTTTGACCTTTCTGACAATGACTCCCCCGTTCCGCGGCCTTGCTCACCATGAAGGCGTTGACCATGGAGCCCAGTATGGCCTGCAGCAGCAGCAGCATGGTGCCCACTGGGCACTGGTCGGTGATGACGCGGTGGCCGTAGCCAATGGTCGTCTCCGTCTCGATGGAGAAGAGGAAGGCCGAGATAAAGCCGTTGACATTGTTGACGCACGGCGTCCACGTCTCATCCCCCAGATGGTCCAGATCCCCCCTGAGAGGGTGGGGAGGAGGGTGGGGGGGTAATATGTGAGAAAAGGGGGGAGGGTGTAATGACAGTTCAAAAATAGACAGAAAGCGAGAAGAGTTATATTATTAGAAGGGTTGTGAAGAAATATGAAAAAAGAAAAATGATCCTTTCAGCTAATTCCGATAGTGAAAAAGTATGGCGTTATATTTGTGCCACAAAACCAACCAATCAGAGAATTAAAGAAGGTCAATTGTGATTGGCTGTTGGTCTCCAATCACAACGCTTCCTAAAGAAGACGAAAAAAAGTGATATTAGAAGTCCGGCTAGCCACCATCAAACATGACCGAAGCAAATGAGAACAGCACGTGTTTTAATCCAGGCCGTTAGCATTTAGCACAAATGCTGCAAACTTCAACAACTCGCTGAGCTTCCGCGATGCTGTTGATAGTTCTACTAGTTGTGATTGGAGACCAGCAGCCAATCACAATTGACCTTCTTTAATTCTCTGATTGGTTGGTTGGTAACGCTGCTGCAAGTCGAGCGAGCGCGTGAGTGAAGACGTGGAGAGAGCGCAGCACCGGCTGTTTTTTTTCTTTGCTATGTTTTTCTTTGCTAAAATATAGTTCTCTGTGCTCAAAACTTAAAATTACGCGCTCAGGATTGTGGCACAAATATAACGCCATAAAAAAGAAGTAATCCTCACATCAACTTCCATTATTAATCCTGATGCTTTTTGTTGATGCTGCAGAAAACTACTTCCTCACTTGCTTCACTGTTGCTGGTCTAACGGTCCTGTGCAGATTTTTCTTCCTAACGACTCGCTACGCCGGATAATGGTCCTGATTAACACAGCTCGGCCAGAGGGAGAGAGCTCCTTAATGAAAGTGGTGTTAAGTAGTCTGCATAATATATGACTTTTATTGACCCGTGTTGGTACCGGGGGATTGCAATAACACCGACAGCTCTCTGGCACAGCTCGCGTTGGCCTGTAATTTATACAAAGAGGTCACGTTCTTTACGAGAGGAAAACGTTAGCTAATTATGGCGGCGGATCCAGTAGACACATCTCGTCATAATGACGAGACACGCGGTGACATTAATTCTGCTTTGTCATCTGCTTCTCTGTTTGGGCTGAAAATTCTGTTTTTTCCAAGGCTTTGTTTTCAGAGATGTCTGAGAGGTGGTGCTCCTCCATCTTTAAACGAGTAAAAAGGTGGTGTCGGGATGATTGCACAGTGACGAATGTCCCATTTTTTATGAAATGTGACATTTGGCTTTTCTTCCCTTGTGTTTGATGAGAAGGTCGATACGTCTCTGACATCAGCCTTTCATTAAAAAAGATACGGCCAGGAGAAGGTTAGCTTAGCTTAGCACAAAGACTGGAAACGGGGGCAAACAGCTAGCGCGGCTCTGAATGAGGCCAGTTTTAACAGAGTCAGAATACCAACTCCAGATATAAGAGTCAGAATACCAACTCCGAAAAAAAGGGAATGACATCCTAAAAATGTCTTTTCATTTACGTAGAAAGCACACAGCTCCACTCAAATGCATTTTGAGCTCACTCATCCTTTCTGCCGTGTTCAAGCAGACCGACGATCCACACACAGGCCGAAGGCCTTCTCCCGCCTCCCTCACCTGCAGTACGCTATGAGGTACCAGATGGCCCCGAAGAAGAGCCACGTGACGGCGTAGGCCATGACGAAGACGAAGAGCGAGCAGCGCCAGTTGAGGTCCACCAGCGTGGTGAAGATGTCGGTCAGGTAGCGGTAGGTCTCCCGCATGTTACCGTGCGACACGTTGCAGCGACCGTTCTTCTCCACGTAGCGCTGGCGCTTGCGCCGCGTCCGACCTGGCGATGGCGGCGGGGGGTCAGCGGGGGAAGGACAGAGGAGAAGCGTCACGTGGTGCTGACAGCAGTTTGGTGTGTTTTGTGCCGAAACCAGGTGTGAAGACGAGTCTGCGGCGGGTGCATCGGAACTCTTTCGAAAGCCTTTTGAATACGTCACAGACGTGAACGAGGCCGCCGGTCTACAAGCGAAGTGAGACGGGACGACGCCATCGAACAACACACACTGCGGCGATGGGCTGCAGTTCTTGTACAACCTAAACGCTCTTTGCACTTCGCGACGCCAACAACTGAACATCTAGACTGCAGAGTCAGTCACAAGCTCCACATCTCTCGGAACAGACATTTATCGGTAAAGAAAAGGAGGTCCGTCTCTCACCCCAGCCGAATCTCCCCCTCTCCTTCTCCGTCCCCTGGGTCTTCTTCCTGGGCTCGTTGGCTTTGGCCTCTCGCTCCAGCAGCTTGTTCTGGAAGGACTTTCTGACCTTGGCCAAGGGCGGGGGCGGCTGCGCCGGGTCGGCGGAGGCGACGACGGGGCCCGGCTCCTCCGACAGGTCGAAGGCTCCGGCCTCGGCGGAGGCCTCCACCTCTTCCCCCTCCGCGTCCCCCTTCTCCTCCACGGGGAGCGAGAGGGAGTCCGGGCGTGCGGCGATTACCGAGTTCTCCAGCGCCATGGCCCGTGCGTGTGCGTGTGTCAGGTGTATTAGCGGGTTATTGATGTCCAAAGGCTATTGATTGGATCATTTGTTTGCTTGACTGAAGCCTGGAACAAGGAGAAGAACACAACGGTCACATGAAGTCGTGAACTCGATGAGTTCTTCTGCCGTCGCACTAATTCACCGACGAGAAAGGAAACAGGACCTGGACATCTTTATTTCACTGGGACCGTGACAGCCGGGCCTGCAGCTTCTGTGCCGCTCGCCACACAGATCTGACTTCCTGTCTCTTCGCTCCTTTTTAAAAGCCAAATGAGGCCAAAGGTCTGAGGCTAATTTTACACCTTTGAAATTACAAAGTGACGGAAGAATAAATCGGTTTCTCTTCAATCACGCAGCACTTTGTCATACGCGTAGTAGAGCCACTTCCAGCATTTAGCATGTTTCATAAAGTGCCTTGGGCTGCGTGTGTGCGCGTGTGCGTGTTGTGTAAGTGCACTTACTGCTTTGTTAAATGCGGCCGGTTCGTGCTGCAGGCCTGCTGGGATTTCTTACATAAGTGGCATATAAATAAGGGAAGCTGAAACACGGTATGTTTGTGGACACTGAGACGCGGAGTGTCTCCGGCATTTAATGGCACAGTAAAATGGACCCCGCGTGCTCTTGGAGCGCGTTCGCTTGACATACGTCCCTTTGGACAAATGCGGGGACGCGCGCCAGAGGAGACCGCCGGGGACAATCCGGATGACGCACTACGCCTGATGGATGGATCACAAATAGCCTCTTATCGGGAGGCTGTCTTCGAGGGTCCCTCGTCAGACCGCCGAGAAGCATCCGCGTCTTACCTGCTCGGTGTGCCACAGGCGCGTTGCCGTAAGAAGAAGGAGAATCTGCGGCTGGCGTCCTCGGATCGATGGCACCCATCGCTGGTGTTTACCAGCGTCGCTGCGTCCGTCCGCTCCTGTTGGCTTCCGCGGGAGGGAAGAGGGAAACAAAGACCACCTCGATCCGAACCCCCCCCCCACACACCACCCACCCCCCCAGCACAATAAACGGGACACGCAGCGTCCGACGGACGACCGTGAAGAAGAAAAAAAGCAGCAAAACACACAAAAATCCCCGGCAAAAACAAACAATGGGGGTGAAATTAGAGCGGCCTGTGCAGAACATGTGCCGGGCGGTGGACATGCGAAATGGTGGCAACGGGATGATGAGCCGGCAGCGCAGAGAGCTCCATCATCTGTGCATCTGATGGAGTCGGTCAGGTGTGGAGCCACTGAGCGGTGGAGGATGCTGTCATCAGCCCAGCCTGCCTCATGCTTCCCCTTACAATAACACAGCCATCTTCGCCCTCAGAGAACGATGCAAAGGCGTTTAAAAATAATGTAATATCATACATGCATTGTCTGTACTGTCCGGTCAAAATGACACAGTATAATTTAGCTCATTTAGATGGTTTCGTTTTAATGCAAATATATGAATGTTTAGTTTCCATTGCTTAATATCCCCTTTTCCCTATTACAATTACTTCTCCTGATATCCGATGCAGACACACATTAAATTGTCACTCTCTCAGTGACTTCATTTTAATTAGCGTTATATTAAGAGCCGCTGTTCGGCCGCCGGCCACTAGGTGGAGGTATATGTGTCCCCCGACGCCGGTCCTCAGTCCTTCTTTTCCAAGATGTCGGTGTCCGGGCCAGTGGTGAAAATTCACCCCGTCGTTCTCGCCTCTATCTGCGACTCTTACGAGCGGAGAAATGAGGGAGCGAGTCGTGTGATCGGGACCCTGTTGGGTGAGCGGATAGACGCGACGTTTGTTCCGTTGACCGTTGTGTGAATTAAACGGCCCACGGGCTAGCTGGCTAATGTTAGCTTCCCTGCTAACGCATGTCGGCCCGGTTCATCCCTGCAGTTGCTAGCTAGCTAGCCCCACACGGGTAGCTAGCAGTGTCTCGTTTAACAGCTGGCTGTTCTCTCGAGTGATAACACGGGTTAGAACAAAGGCTATCTGCTCAGTCGTCGACTATTTCTTGTACATTTGTTTTAGGTATATGGCGTGTAACAAACACTACCGACCGTTGATGTTTGCCGTGTTTTGTGGTCGTTAAGACTTTAGCCTCCTTGGTATCCTCTTGTTTGCTAGCTAGACGGTTAGCTCATTTTTTTAAAGGCTAACTTCTAACGTTTGTCCTTTCCAGGAACTGTTGACAAGCACTCCATTGAGGTGACCAACTGCTTCTCTGTCCCGCACAACGAGTCTGAAGATGAGGTATGTTCTTTAACTCATTCTACTAACGATCGAACATTAGCTCTGCTTCTGAAAACGTAGCCATGGTCATTTCTGCAAAGTCCGACATCTATACATTATTCTGCCGGCCTTATCGGAGAGCTGTAATGCAGAAACCGTGCCAATTCAATCTCATTGGCAAACCTTATACAGTGACATGGTAAATAATAAGTATTTAAATATTTCACTTTTTTTATTTTGAACTCTCCTCGTGAGGTTCTGTGTGCATGTCCCACTTAATTTAAATGTCAGACATTTTAAAGCTGCACGCATCGATCTGTTACAATTAGAGGTATTAAAAATGCTTTATGAATAATTTAACTATTTATTGTTCTCGGGTAGTGGTCCTTTGTAACTTACATTTAGGCTACTCGTACTGAATTACAATTGTGTGGTTGATAAAGAATCCCTATATAATTAATTAATGGGAAACCCAGAAATATGTATGTGGACACACTTTCTCGTTGAATGAGAAAGTGTCTAAACTTTTTACTGGTACTGTTTTATCAGTGGTGAAGACAATAATACTTGTTAACCTAGATGGCGGCCTCACATTGTAAAAGAGCGAAGCTGTTTTGTAAAGAAGTGGCCATCTGTCGAACGTGATCCTCTTTGCTGGCAGGTTGCTGTGGACATGGAGTTTGCAAAGAACATGTACGAGCTCCACAAGCGGGTGTCTCCCACTGAGGTCATCATCGGATGGTGCGTCAGTTCAACACATTTGGAAATATCCCTGGTTGAAATAGAGAAGGGAAATCTTACCCCAGTGGCGTCTTTTCATACAGGTACGCCACCGGCTTTGACATCACAGAACACTCGGTGCTCATCCACGAGTACTACAGCCGCGAGGCCACCAACCCCATTCACCTGACGATGGACACGGCGCTGCAGAGTGGCAAGATGAGCATCCGCGCCTACGTCAGGTCGGCTGGTCTTTTTGACTATTTTTGTTGCTGTGTGATCCGCTACAGATTGAGACAGTGTGTTTAATGCGCTGGTCCATCTCCCACACAGTGCGCAGATGGGTGTGCCTGGAAAGACTGTTGGTGTGATGTTCACCCCACTGACTGTCAAGTATGTTTACTATGACACCGAGAGGATAGGCGGTAAGAATACACACAAGGAATGAAGATGATTGCTAACTAAATGATTATGTTACGTGGATTTTTTAGTTTTTTTGTCCTGGGTGACAAACATTTAAGTGTAGTGTCCCAAGATCTTAATGGTGTGCATGTCTGTAGAAAATGTACTTAGGAACGGGCGCTTTCGGCAGTAACTATGTTGCTAAAAACACATAAAAACCCAGCTATGCTGTGTTCATCCCTCTATTCAATGTTTACCCGCCATCACTTAGCAACCAAAACCTGTGCGCTGCCACAGCGACGATAACATCAGGCTTCACTGACTAAACTAAGATATATGGATTTCCAGCTGAGCAAAGACCTTTCGACCAAAGGTCCTCTTTGTACGGCAAGGTTGAAGCACGTTGAGCAGATGGTAAATCTGCGTGTAATCCTGCACTGAAATGATGAACTTCTCCGTATGAACAGGAGAATAAAAAGATTTCTGCTCGCTGTGACTGGTTGTTCCTCGTCACATGACATGCAGCGTTTCAAAAGATGACAAATGGAAGCTTGAACACTTGTTGACGCAGCATAAACAACGCAACATGTAAAAGGCCCCTAATGTACTTTTCCAGCCAGTTATATTTCTGTAATGTACTTGGCAGGTAATTGTAGTTGTCCCTCTAACAATCCCTACTGTTTGTTGCAGTGGATCTTCTGCAGCGGACGCGTGTGCTTCCGAATCGCACCAAGGGCCTCACCTCTGATCTGTCCCAGGTGGGCTGCTCTGCAGCCAGGCTGCAGGACATGCTGACCACCATGCTCGCATACATCGACGACGTGCTGGTGAGTCCGTTTGGCAAGATGCTGTGTGTTTGTGTGTCAAGTCAGGTGTGATTGGTACATTGTTTCCATGTGTAGGAAGTGACAAAGAAACACCGTCTGGCGTGTGTCATATTCCAGCGCCGTGTCTCTAGAGATCATTTGTGAAGTAATCAGGTGCACGGTGGTTGTAAAGCTAATGCTACTCGATCCCTCTCAGTCTGGCAAAGTGGCGGCAGACAACAGCGTGGGCCGCTTCCTGATGGACCTGGTCAACAAGGTGCCCACCATCTCGGCCGAGGACTTTGAGAACATGCTCAATTCCAACATCAACGTAAGCGCTCCTCTTCTGCTGGCAAATGGGCATCTCTTATTTTCTCAGCTAGAGAATTTTATTTTAGTTGATCTCATTAGGCGTTGGATTCTCGTTGTACTGAAGCATAAAATCATGCTTGTTTCTTATTTGTGCTCATTAACTAGCACTTGTCCTGCACACACAGGAACACGAGTAGCCGTAACATCTGTAGTCACAGCTGTCTGGTTAACCTCATGGTCCTTTTAGCTTTTACCTTTTAGCCTAAAGAACTGTTGAAGCAACATAAGCTGACGGACTCGTGTAAACGTGTTTTGTTTGTTGCAGGACCTGTTGATGGTGACCTACTTGTCCAACCTCACCCAAGCACAGATCGCTCTGAATGAGAAGCTGGTGCTTCTCTGAAGGATCTCGTGGAAGTGATTCATATTTAATTTCTTACTTTTTTCTTTTCTTTTTTTTGGAGCAGAGATGAATAAAAATGTTTAACAGTCGTACCATGTTAACCCTCAGGTTTCCAGCGTGGTCTTTTTGGGAATATTGTTGTTACAGATGATCCAATTTAGTCTCACAGACTGCTAATGAACGTGATGGAAAAAGTTCTATTACAAATCTTTTTTTGAATAAATGTCGCAGAGCCGCCAGGGAGTCTGCTCACATTCACCTTCGGAGGAAACTCTTTGGTGTCTGACATTCCAGGGCAGTAACCAATGACTTAACTGATTAGACTTTCTGCTCAATGAAACATTCTTATTTTGTCTAACCAGCAGGCCAAAATTGAAATATATTCAATTTAAAACTTCGTGAAGTCAAACAACTTTGACAAAGTTGAGTATTAGGACATCATTCATTGTATTATTGGTAAACAATGACCAACAATAACCTTGATTAAATTGAAAACGTAAATGCAAGTTGATTCTTTTATTAATTAATCTATATAAATATACATTCAAATCAGAAGCGGTGGTACATCCTCCACATTACAGTCCCCCCCCCATGGTGAGATGCAATGCCCGGCCTGAGTTCCGTGACCTTTAGTGCAAGAGAAGTTGGCACGCGGAAGTCACACAGATTAGATTCCAACTACACGCTGATTTCTTATTGCTAAACGGAGCCACGCCGGCGGCGTCCTCAGGGTTTGTCATCAGAGGCGGGGACCTTTCCGTCTTCGCCCGGAGGATTCACCATCCTCTCCAGGGCGGCGTAGCTCTGCACCGCCCGGTCGTACACGGAGTCCCCGGTTGACTTCGCGACGGCCGCGGCGCGCTCCGGGTAGTAGAGGGAGGCGCTCACGGTCATCAGGCCCACCGGGTAGACGAGCTTCTTCACCCGGGAGCGCCGGGCGAGAAACACTCCCAGTACGCCGGTGAAGCCGATGACTCCCGCCCGGGCATAGAAGTCCTTCGGCGGGTTCTTCAAGTAGGCGTACGTGTCGCTCCCGGCCGTGACGGCGCCTTGAACTTTGGGTTTAATCCGGTCGTAGACGCCCCGGCACCAGCCCGTGTACGGCCCCGCGAGCTGCCGCAGGGAGGCGACTCTCTGCTCCAGGTCGCCCGCCTCGGGCTCCGGGCGCGGGGCCGCCCGCTGCGGAGCGCCGTACGGGCTCAGCTCGTCCAGGAGGAGGGGAGGGGTCGTCTTTGTCTCCTCGTCGCCGAAAGGAGAGGCGGCCAACACGGGTGCCGGCATGGCGCTTTCTCCCCCTGGTCACCTTCAAACACGAAGCCCGCTGCGCACACGTGCGCTCACTACGGTGTCCGAGGAGGGACGCGACGGAGCGAAAATCCTTCCGCCTTTCAGGTCGCTTGAGAAAAAATTAAACTAAGGGCTCTACTAAAACGCTATGGAAAGACGGGATGCTCACCATTAATGAATACGAACTGACTAAATCCATTGTGAATGGTATATTATTTAATTAGCTAGAAGTGGTGTTTCACTTTATTGCCACTTTATAATTATGGTGTACTACATTTAATTGGGAGGCATCGTGTTTTCTCCGCTGCATTTATCTGACGGCTGCTGTGTAGATTGGTCATTTTACCAAACACCAAACATTTTCTTATTTGTTACCGTGTTATTAAATTACGAGCCCGCCCCACAACCCTGTATTCATTGCTTATTAACAGCAGCATACAGAGCACTTTTTTTCTTCATGGCTCTTTCCCTAAAACGCTGTTTCGTTTTAATCGATATGCTGTTTGATTAGAATGTTAATACATGCTTACTGCATGTGTTGTAGTTTATTGTTGATTTCATTCATTTGTTCCATGGTTCCTTATCCGTCCCTCTGACGTCACCAGTTGCCATGGCAGCGGGACGCCTGGTTGTCTCCGTGGGAAACGCGTCAACGGGAACAGCCCAAACGTTCAATAATGTAGCAGCGGCCAAACGAGCGTCACATGTTCAGGCTAACGAATATTTTTACACATTTGTACCGTTTTGAGGGACTTTTATTGTTGTTTCCTTTTTAGCATTAAATAGCTGAAAGTGATTTAGTTCCAGTCCAAATGGAGGCTCTCGGCGTATCATCCGTTGAGTACCTGAAGGCTCTCTCCACCTTGTTATCAACTCAGCAGGATGATGACGGTGATGATGAAGACTGTAAAGTAAGACATTGTTCACTCCGTTGGTCAGCGCAGATTCTGATTGTTCATTCAGTTCATTGGGCCACACGCTACACGTATCACATCCCGTGGCACAGGACGTTTTTAAAAGTACGTCTGTGAAGCTAAACAAACCTTCACGCGAGAGGCCTAAACCCTCCGTTGTAATAACATCGGTTTGTCTCAACAGAACGTGGCTGCTTGTGCAGGTCTGGGTCCCGGACACATCGGCCCCCCACCCAAAAGAGACAAAGAAGGTTAGCGCTTTGTTTTTCCTCTCGCACAATAACTCATCACGTAACGTCGTATTACAGTAACTCAGCGGGCCCGATCAAACAGAATCAGTGTGTAATTGTGTTAATTTTAGTGTCAACTGTGTGCGGGAAGGAGGACAGCAAAGACATATGGAGCGAGGAGGAGGTGGGTGAAGGCTCCCAGTATGATGATCCCGCTGACCCGCGGCCCCCACCTGAGTAAGACTACGTGCAGACACACACCACAGGGTCCGAGGATGTATGAAGGGGGGAACTCTGAGGAAAGCAGACGTGAACTTTTTATTTTCATCCTCACGTCTCAAGTCAGCCTGAAGTATTAATTATTCATCTCGATTAAGCCTCAGTTCACTGCTGTCTGCTCGTTTTTGTGTGTTGCTGTTGTCTGTTTTAATGTGACGTGAAATAACTTCTGTCCAGGTATGAAGTAATCCTGAAGCAGAGTGTGGGGACAGAGGACTTGTTCTTGGGCCTGAACAGAAAGGACCCGTCCTCCATGTGTTGTGAAGCCATGCTGGTAATGTACACATACATCCACTGCCAAAGGATTCTCAGAAATGTACTTAGGAAATAAATGTATTTTACAGCCTTTCACGGCTTTTGACAACGTTTGTGTGTGAAGAAATTGTCATCCTCTTTAAATATGAGTGAAGATTAAACTGTCCACAGTGTAGGAAATTCAAGACGCTGACTCTTTCCATCTCTTAGGTGAAGATCAAACTACCAGAGACAGAAGCAACCGATGTGGTCCTGGATGTCAAAGAAAAGTTCCTTGATCTGCGGACGCCAAAATAGTAAGGCGTGCTTTGAAAATGTTCTCTTTTATTTCTAATCTCCAAACGACAGCCGCCGGCGGTTCCGACCAGAAGCTCCCATCTGCAGACATTTCCTTTTAACCGGAGGTGTCTTAACGTCTTCCTCCCTTCGGACACACGCTCTCTGCGGCTCGGCCTCTGAACCCGTCTGCTCTCCTCTCTTCAGTAAACTGGGTCTCCATCTCCCACATCCGATCCACAGCCAGGGGGGAAAGGCTCAGTTCTTCAGTGAGAGGGGGGAGCTGGAGGTGACGCTGCCGATGAAGCGTCCCATGGACTTAATCAACATGCCATGACCACGAGGACGCCCACGGAGACAGGGTGGTTGGACCCTGATTTTGTGTCTCGTCTGATTCTACGAGTGTTCAAATACGGCTTTACAATAAACATTTGTCTAAGAATGCGATTGTTTTCATCCTGTCAGGCAGAATTCCTTTATTGTGGATGATAAGAAACTGTCTGCTATTGCAAACCGATTAAGGGGGAAGACGTTAAAATAGATTCAAATAATATTAAGTTATACTGTACTCTTGATTGTTCCAGGGCCTGTGAAGACAGCCTATTGTACACACAAGCATCACCATTAATGTTAAGTTACTTCACTCCATTACAGTCAGATTTTGCATCACTACATTTATTTAAGAGCTACTTTGCAGTTCACATGTAGATGTAATGTGGCCGGCCGGACTTTCGGTTTTGAAACCGTCGTTTTGCTTTGAATAAAGCCACTTATAAATAACGGGCTCGCGGGGGATGGAGAGCACACCTCGCGGGGGGGGAGGGGGTCGGCTCCCCCGCACCCATGTAGTGTGGAAGGAGCGTCCTCCGGGAAAGCTCCGCCACACCCCCGAGCTCCGATACCGCAGCAGCGGCAGCAGCAGCAGCAGCGGCGGCGGCGGTGGCGTGATCATGTGACGCCCGCATTTCCGACACAACAATACAACATTGGTCTCCGTTCACGCTCCTGCTCTTCCTCCCCCTCCAGCCCCCCACCGGTCCCCCTTCCCCTCTCCCGGTATGGCGGACGGCGAGAGGTCCCCGTTGCTATCGGATCTGGGAGATGGAGCTCTTGGCAGCGGCAACGGCGGCGTGTCTCCCGGCGCGGCGCCCTACGGTGCGCCCATCAAGCCGCAGAGTGAGTGTCCACGGTGCCGCTTCTCCTCCGCCCGACTCCAGCCTCGGCTAGCCTTGGCTAACGTTAGCGTCCACTGACAGGGCATTCCGGTTAGCCCGCTGCCTGAGCCGTGGAGCAGCCCGGTCGTAAGTGTGTTGGTGCAGGGCGGAAGGTACGAGTCCGGGGGACGTCTTCGTGGTCCCCTGCTGAGGATGAAATGTTTTTTTTTCAACCAGGAGGTGAAAGAAGACACTGAAGGGAAACGGCGTCTTGCTAACTAAGCTACCGTAGCAACCGTTGTGTGTTAGCATAGCTACTACATGTTAGCTAGCTATCTCTACTTAGCAGCGGCAAAACACGCGCCCAGCTTTAGGTTTGCAGCTCGGTAACATTATGACAGAAATACATTTAATTCTCGTTTTCTGCCACATATTTTGGCATATATTTTACATGCTGAATAGTAGCTAGTGTGCTAGCGAGTTAAGCTAACCGCTAAGCAGACATCTGAGAAACCCCTGGTTTGATTGACATATGAGACAGCCATTAGGGAGGCTGGTCAATGATGCTGCGACCAATGGAAACTCACGTCAGGAGGGACCAACATTAAACACACTAACGGAAAATATATGGCTCTTAATTGTGTTTGTTTTTACAGTCTGCTTATTTTGAATACAGATCATATAATGTTGCATCTGGTTTCTAGATCATTTTTTACTAACTCATTCCTTAGATGTCTGTCTCACTAATGCTTAGTCTTATTTGTTGAAAACAAACCCGATCAGCATTCCAAGAGGGGTTTTTTTTCTTTCTAAATCTCCCTTAAGTCCACCTCGAGTTAAATCTTATTATATCATTAACCACAAAATAAGGGGTTACTTGTCATGAGAATTTAGGCATTCAGTTGTGCAACTTCTGTAATTGTGTTCCCTCAACAATCCATTCATTTGTTACTGTTGGACAACTGTTGCATTCACCGTTTTCTCCCTTCCTCGCCTCCCTCCCTGTGCAGGCTTCCCCCCGTTCCCCAGCCCGACTCAGCCTTCGGTGCTCCTCGGGGAGGACCCGCCGCCCTACTCCCCCCTCACCTCCCCGGAGAGCGGCAGTGCTCCTGTAATCAGCTGCAGGGTGTGTCAGAGCCTGATCTCCGTGGAGGGGAAGATCCACCAACACGTGGTGAAGTGTGGCGTTTGCAACGAAGCCACGGTATGTTTGCACAGTGACGGCTTTTCATTTGTTTAAAACTAAGTCTACGAATTCCTTATTAACTTTCATTATTCCAAGCTTTTTAAAATAACTGTATCCGTTCACATACCCGACAGCCGTTGAGCAAATGCGCACACGCACTGTCCTTGTGCAACGCAACACAACACAACTTTGTGTCTGTGTTGCCGTTGGTGACCAGGAACCAGCAGGCAGGTCCATCAAACAGATACTATCAGTTTATCGGCCAGCTATATACGCACACTTACTTGACCGTTATATTCTATTTAAAGATTGTTTTACAGAAATACAAAAAATATATATATCCGCCTCCATCTCAGTCCAATTGAGTGAAAGGAAGTGTCAGTGTCCTCATTACCTTGGATAATCCACGCGGGCACAAAGAGTTCCTGTAATCTGTAATGGGACGGTTCGTTGGCGGAAAGCATTTGTTCCTATTTGGTTGAATCTGAACTTTCTCCGTGATGCGCAATTGGAGATCGCTGGGAACAACCTTCAGGTCTTTTTTCAGTTTTTTTCCCATAATATTTTTTGACATAAAATATTTTGAATATTTAAAAAAAAAAGCAAACATGTTTCAACAATATTTCTTCACTTTTTAAAAATTTCTCTTTTCCAGCATAACATATCTCAAAATCTTTTTTTCACCTAATATTTTTGATATATATTGGTAATTTCTTTCTGTGACCTTTTTCGACATACCCACATATTTTGACATACTTTCTTTTCCATGTTGTTTTTTGACCTTTTAGAAATGTTTGACCTAATATTTTTGACATGACATTTCTTGACATAATATTTTTTTAAAACTTTTTTTTGATGATATTACAACATAATATATTTTGACTTAAAACACTTTTTTGTTATCTTTTTACTTTTGGACATGCAGATGAGATAGCATTAGGACGAAAATTGGTTTCCTCGTTTGCATCACAGATGGAAGTTGCATCATCGAGTTAATGCAGCAGTATTGTCTCAAATCCAGAGATGTACACAAATATGGACAGAAGATCGACTAATGTCTTCTGATTTTTACTGTGTGTATCTTCTGTTGTTAATTATCCTGATGAATGAAGCATGTAGCCTTTAATCTATTAAATAGCGTGAGACAAGCATCATTACCAGCAGTAAACAATTATAGATTTCACTGCCACAGCCTTGTGTGTCTTCTATTGCCGTTAATGTGGTGATAATCACGATGCAGAACATCTCCCTCCTCCATGTCACTCAGCCGTAGCGACCCGAGACCGGCGGATGGAGCAAAAGCAGTGATTTTTTTTATAATAAGACATTGAATTTAAATATTCAGAAAGAACAGCGTCCCATCCTAAAGGTCTCTTTCCTGCGGCTGCACATTATTTTGTTTAAATTAATACATTTTTGTTTTGAAAAAGGCAGAAGTGGAAACACCTGTCAGCATAATGTGACATATTTCAACAGCAACACAAACCTGCAGCCTCCAAAATGACATCATGTTTCATGGAGGTGTGAGTTATTACAGGATATCAGACCCTTCAAATTTTATATATATATGTTACTCTGTTGCATCTTAATACAACAGAGTAGGTACACAATGACTATATGTAATACTAGTTTCCAAAGCCCCGTCCCACAGCGACTTTAAGGGGTCTTGATGACGCAGCAGGAAGCTGATGGGACTCGATCTGCCCTCATTAGAGTTTAATGAGGCAGTGGAGAGAACCGTGAGCACGGTATTCCGTTAGTGCCACAGGAGGACGCGTCAACGGTAACGCTGTGGTGTTTTTAGTTCTTTAAGTGAGCTCGGTGTCTTCAGTGTCACGTGACCTGTCACGAGCGGCAAAGTCAGGCCGCGCCAACGAGGGAGACGTACGGCCGTCTCACTCGATAAGACATAAGTGATTGGATGACTGGACTCACATTACACTGCTTGTGTAGAGAGGTTATGTGAGCACACTGCTTCTCCTTTCTGCCTCCTCACCCGCCTTCACCCCCCCTCCCCCTCGCCGTGCGCCTCTGTCTCCCCCTGCAGCCCATCAAGAACGCCCCGGCGGGGAAGAAGTACGTCCGCTGCCCCTGCAACTGTCTGCTCATCTGCAAAGTCACGTCCCAGAGGATCGCCTGTCCCCGGCCGTACTGGTAAGGGAGTGTGTGTGTGTGTGTGTGTGTGTGTGTGTGTTGCATGCAGCACCTTTCCCTTCTTCGTGTAAAGTCATTTATTCGTCTACATGTCGATATTGTGGAGTAAGAATACAGTTTGTAAGAAAACATTTAGTTAACTTCTGTCAGAAAATGAGTGAACACAAAATCTATTAAAGGTCAAATGGAAGTGTTGGAATCTCGTTATTGTAAAATAAACCGACTGCTCGTCCGAGCATCACGCTGCTGCAGCTTTGTGCGATTTGTAAAAGAGTTGGTAGAAAATGTGCCGGACCAACATGTTTAGTGCTCTTTTTTTTTTCTTTTTTTTTTCGGAGAATAATCTTTTTCTGCAAGGTGAGAATGTGTCGTCTGAAGCTGCATCTCACAATCTGTTTTCATGAGGATCTGCAACACGTTATTCACCTGTGAGCATCGTTTTTTATACTAAATTAAATATCCTCATGTCTTCGGAGAAAAACATGCCCATTAACCGGTAATTTGCTTTGAAATTATCGCACATTACGGCTCGTTTGGAACAAAGCAGCAATCTTGTCCCCCAAAACCAGTTTCAGTTTGAGCTTTCTTTGAAAACGTCCCTGAGCTGCGTGTATTTTTGTGTCCCAGATGTTCTTTAGCTTAAAAGAGATTTGTTTTCAGAACTCCACATCGTTTGGCTTCCACGCGAGGTGGCGACCCGGCTCGTTTTATCGTCAGCCACGCCGCTTTCTCCCCTTTTATCCAAAGCTGCCAGGGAGGATGCCTGTTGCTAAGCAACGGGAAGCTGCGTGCCGAAACGCTGATGAAGTTGCCGTAAAACGCGAGCGGCGATCACCGGCGAAGCATCAAATGGCTTAACGACGACGAGGACGAGGACGAGGAGAGGAATCCTGAGGAGGGAAACTGCCCTCGGGCGCCGAGTGATGGCGCACGCCGTCTCCAGGCGGCCGTGGAGCGAATGTTCATGACTCTTTCTGTCTCTGTCTCTGTCTCTGTCTAGTAAGCGGGTAATTAATCTGGGTCCGGTCCATCCTGGTCCGGCCAGTCCGGACCCCCAGCCGGCCGGGGCCCGGGTCTCCTGTGGACACTGCAGCAACACCTTCCTGGTACGACTCGCACATCCAAACAGCCCTTCTGCAGTCGGATGAGCGGACTGATTCCCCTCTTTTGTCTGTTCGCCGCTCGGCCACCAGCTCGCTGGTTCAGCTGTTTACAGCTTTTTAGACATTCAACTGATTCCACTGAGAAAGGCCAATAAGAACCTTTTCCAAAACGGTCCACAAGCTTCATCCTCCATTGTTGTTTCTTTTCTAATGAATCTTTTCTGGTTAACGACCAAAATCGAACCACTATAACTTTGTGAGCCTCGGTTTGTAGCTGTAATGATCAAGTTATTGTTAACAATGGCGTGAAACAACCTTCTATTGATCATCTGATCAGCCTCTGGCAAGCAGTAGCAGCTCTAACACCAGTTCAGTTCATCAGGGCTCTGGCACCGGCCCCTACACGGCCTCTTTAAACGATGCACATATTTCTATAGATATATATATGAAAAAAGGAGCCATGATAGGGTTAAGTTTCTCGGAGGTGATGCATTTCTTACGTCCGGAACTTCGTAATCCGTACGTGCTTCGCTGAATAGTAAAGCTGCCACAGCGGTTCGCTTTGCAGTGGCTCGTGGCGTTTGTCTGCTGACACGTGACGCGTTCAGGCGGCCCGTCATGAAACGCGCTGAAGCTCAGCCAGAGAAGTGAATTAACACGTCCTCGCACCAGGCCAAGTAAATGTTGAGTTATTGGTGAAGATCAATAACCCCATCAGCTCTGCGCTCATATAAGGGGAGTGGGTGGAGGTGGTGGGGGGGGGGGTGGAGAAGAATTTTAACTGGCTGCTGTTTAACGAGGGCTTCGGAAACGAGGCCACAGAGCGCGTTGGCTGTTGGAGGGTGATTAGCATGCAGGCGGACCTCTGCCTCGCAGAGACGGGGGGGCTGAACACTAATCTGTGCCCTGGGGGGGTCCTTTTGTCACAGACCTACTGATAAAGTCCCCTGTGCTTCCAATGCAGAGAGCTTTTTTTATCACAAACAAGTCCAATGCGTGCACACAGCCTGATTTATTATATATATATATATATATATGTGTGTATTCTTGGCGTTGGGGAGGGAATAAACGTCCGCAGCCTGAGAGGAGACTATTTTTCTCTGTCGTTTTGTTGGCGGGCGCGGAGCACCTGCTGGCGAGCGCTGGGCCGCTTTTGTTCAGCGTGTTGAAATGTGTCTGAGCGCCGTTAATCTGACCAACATTTACCTTCATTCACTTCGAGTCATCAGAGCCGACTTGTACCAATATTGACTTCAATGCGGAATCATTCAGCGACGAGCTCTTTTTGTCATCAATAGATCGTGGCTCGAGTAGATAATTTAAGTCATTTGTCAAGCAAAATGCAAACAATCTGCTTCTCAAATGTGAAGATTGGTGCTTTTTCTCCATTTTTCTTTCATTTCAAGGTCCATTTGAGAGACATCGTCTATTAGTCAGATGGCTTACATCAGTATGCAGCTTTCCACCACTGCCATTACTCACTCAGGTCTATATATAAATATATATATATATATATATATATATATATATATATATAATATATATATATATGACACACTGGTTTTACCATCATATCATTGGGACTTATGTGTCAAATGTAGTTTTGGGGGCTGACGGTGTCTTTTTGTCTTTTGTCCTTCCAGTGGACGGAGTTCACAGACCGGACGCTGGCCCGCTGCCCACACTGCAGGAAAGTGTAAGTAGCCGTGAGCAACTCATCCGTCGCATCCCTTCGCCCCCTGCGGGGGTCTCTTCCCCCCCCCCCCCCGGCAGCTCGTCACAACGCTGCGCGAGCGGCTTCACGGGGCTCTGAGCTCTGCGATTTACCTCCACTTGTGTTTAGTGCTGCTTTTTTTTGACTTGACATTGGTGTCTCGCTCGCTCTGCGTAAGCTTCTTAACGCGCTGGGCAGAGTTCACCGGACCTCAGCGCCATGTGATGCGTATTCTTGAGATGCAAATCCGTGACCTGATTCCATGCGTCCGACACGTGTTGCTCCCGTCGTCGTACATCTTAGGAACACCTGCAGGACTTCAGGATGAACTGATTACAGTTTGGTGGTCAAAGGTCGTTGTAACCTCTCACATCGACATCGTGATAATTCTGAGCCACTTGTGACCCGGGTTGAACCGGGACACGTGCTGCTGCACGTCCGAGCCCTTTAGCCGTGGAGATTTCAAAGAAGACCTAAAATAGAAATGATCTTGCAGGAGTTTCTCTGCTTAGGAAAGACGCCAAACGATGTTTGAAGCCACATCCTTGCTAATCAAGACCTTTTATCAGATGTTTCGTCAGGTGTAAACGCTTCTCATCAATGGTGTCTGGATCATATTCATCTGCTCCAGTTCTGGTTCCCGCTGACTCACTGTCGCTCTGTAGAACGGAGCCCCGTTTATTAATAGCGCCTGTGCTTCTTCTGCGACAATTCCAAATTCCTGCTGTGAAAGAGGCTCCTACTTACAGGACATCATCGTGTTGCATACATGTGCCCCCCCCCCTCTCTCCTCTGCAGCTCCTCCATTGGCCAGAGGTACCCCCGAAGGCGGAGCATGTGGTGTTTCCTCCTCTGCTTGCTGTTCAGTATCTCTGCGGCGGGGCTGATGGTGAGTGTCAACCCGCCGTCAACATGCCGGCTTTCACGCGAAATCTCTTCTCTCTTTGGAATAGCGTCGTTGCGCGTTCCGGTACTGAAGGCTCGCGCCGCTTTCATGTTCACGTGGATAAAAATAAGGACGACCTCCCCATCGTAGGGGAGTATTGTCAGCAGAGAGTAAAACGCAGTGGATCCGTTCTGCTTTTTAAACAGCAGAGGGTGCAAGATGAGCATGAAACAGCAGGGAGCAGCGCACACACACACACACACACACACACACACACACTGAACACGGGGGGCTGCGTGCCTGCCAGCGTGGGGAACAGTTAGCAATGTGCACACAATGAAATTGCAGTATTGACAGCATTGTGCAATAAAGTGGCAATCGACCATTTCAGCATCCAGGGTTTTGTGTTTAGAGAAAAGAAAACAGTCGGCACTCGCCTT
Source organism: Gasterosteus aculeatus (assembly GCF_964276395.1). Taxonomy (NCBI): domain Eukaryota; kingdom Metazoa; phylum Chordata; class Actinopteri; order Perciformes; family Gasterosteidae; genus Gasterosteus; species Gasterosteus aculeatus. Next base: position 16,692,238 of record NC_135690.1, read on the forward strand.
CCCGACTGCTTCAAACCAGAATAATACCGACGCGGCGGCTTTAAAGTACACGGCGGTAGTTAAGGAGATCCATCACCGCAGCAGCTGCGAGCTGGTGGCGCTGCCACGTGTTCCCCACTCAGCAGCACCAGCTAATGGCTGCTATTTAAAAGGCGAAGGCCCGGGAGAGCAGCTTGAGTCATTAAAACTTCACACGGCGTTTACAGGAGAAGACGTTGCTCTGCATTACTTTTTAAGCGCGTTCAATGTGTTTTTTACATGTTTTTTTTTTTCTCCCAGCACGAGCTGTTCTGATTACCTCACAGTTGCTTTCTTTAAATAACGGCGAGGAGAATCCACGGTGTTCCTTTGAGGCCATGCACACAAAACGCTTACCTGTAAAGCTTGTTTAACTAGGAGGGGGGGGGGGGGGGTCTCTTGGCCTGAATAAAATGCCTCCTAAATAATGTCTCATAGTTCTAATCCGACTCTTTGTACCATCTTAACTCTGTTGTGAGTTCGTAAGCAGGATTCACATTTCCATGTTTTCAGAAGATCCCTGTGGGTTCTTTGAAAGTCACTCTTACCATCCTCATTAAATAATTTCCTTGGGAGCAGCTGCACACTCAATACTTGATGGCAAAGATATTCCCTCTACCCCCCCCCCCCCCCCCCCCCTCACTCTGGAGTATTGAACGCTGCAATGAAAATTAATATATTTGCTACAATTTCGTGGTGCTGCATCATTGTGGTGCATGTGTATTAATCACAGACTATTGATACACAATTGAAAATATTACAATGGTGTCATTACAAAATTAGACCGGTTCATCTTTTGGAATGAAAAACATTTGAAAAAGAGGATTCTCGGCACAGAAAAAACTGAACCCTTTTCTTTTTCTTCCCGTCGCGTGCTCGTTGGCTGATTGGACGCTGATTGGTTGCTCGTTAAGGCTTTTATTCTGAAATGCCGTCTGGCTGTTTTCCAGGCGGGAACGTGGGCGAAGGCTCCGACCTACCAGGGGATCTACGCCTCGTGGGCCGCGCTGCTGCTCCTGGTCCTCGTCACCTTGGCCCGGGCCTTCTACTGGGCCTGCATGAGGGTCAGCCAGCCCCTCCAGAGCTTCACATAGAGCCCCCCCCCCCCCCCCTCATCTCCCCGTGATGCTCCTCTCATTCCAATCAGGCAGCAGGAACGATTCCTTTTAAAGAAAGCAAAAACACACTAACAAAAAACAGTTTGTTCATTTAAATCCAGAAAGAGAAACTCCTCCCTGATATGTTTCTGGAGCTGGAGATCTATCGGTATTTACGATGATGCATATTAGCCTAATGTACGGTTTCTCTGTTCTAATCCCGCGGCCAGTGTGGGGTTCGTTTTGCCTCCCCTCCCTCCCCCGCTCTCTCTGTCCATTTCAGCTTTTGTCTGCGGTTCCGCTCTGGTAACCTCTCAAGTCTTACACGAGTGAGTTTTTTTGCTCTCGACTGCAGTTTAGTGTCTCAGCATTCGAAAACGCTCAAACCGGAGAAACGAATGGTTTTGTTAAAGCGCCGTTTTAACGAATCGATGCCGGCGGACGATGTGCGGCCGGAGGCACGTCGGATCAAGTCGGTGTTGAAGTGTGTCTGAAAAATGTAATTGGGCGGCACGTGAAGGTAGACAGCGATGTTTTTAAACTGTGTTTTCTGCTGAATTATCCCGCCCCCCCCAGGACAGACTTTGATCCAAAGCAGCTTGAAAGCCTTAAAAGGAGTTGTGGCAAAAGGATTCTCACACACACACACACACACACACACAACAAAAGGAGGGCGCTGCATCGGCCTGTCAGTGATCCCAGCCTCCCCCTTCAAAGACAGACCTGCAAAGCCATTTTCTCCATTTCGATCTCCTTATTTCAGTGGGGGGGGGGAGTGACACGCACGGCGATTGAAAATGGGGGAATGTTTGTTCTGGTCGCGTAACCGCGTCTGTCATCCAGAACCACAGCCGACTTTGGTTTGAAACCCTTCCGCGTGTCTATATGGTTTTAACTCTGGAACCGACCAAAATGTGAAAGCCAGCGCGGAGCCGCGTTGACGCTTTGATATCTGCCGCCTCGTACCCGCAGACAACCGCGAGTACAGGACGTCTTTTGGAATTGCTTTCTGTTGTTTGGTTGTAAGCTTTCATCCCCTCAAACCGCGCTTACAGATTTGTCGTGGGAGAACACTAAGCTGAATTTTAAAAGGCCCGTTTGTACGTCTTTGCCGGGCCGGGGTTTAATCTGTGAAAGCAAAACAACAGTGAGCTTAAAAATAAAGAACTACGGGCTTCTTTAGCTCCAGATAGCCACCCTGAAAAGCTCGGGATGCACATGAAACGGCATCGGGAGCCGGAGGAAAAACCCACCTGTAATCGGTGTGGAAGAACTCCGCTCGGGGTGGAAGTAGGTCTTTGTCATTGAAGATGGAGGCTGTTACTGAGCCTCCTCCTCCTCTGATTGGCTCCCGGAGGAGCGGCACGCAAAGCTTAAGGTCAGCGACACAAACCCACACGACACACACGTCTCACTGGCGGGGTCCCGCGTCGTGACTCCTCCGTCTGTGGTTCTGAATGTGGTAACGTTTCCTTTTTGGTTTTCCATTGTAAATATATTTGTGGTTTGCGTTCGGCAGAAGTGACGCGCTGTGTTACACTACGGCTTTTTGTTTGTCGTTTTAAAGGTGGTTGTTTTTGCAACTCTCTTTCCTGTTACATATTTAATGATTTAATCAAACTACTAACCTAATAAGCCTCTGGACACTCCGCTGTGTCTCTTTAACCACAAACGCATCGACGTACTCTCAGCCAGCCAAACATTTACGAATCGCATCCTGAAGCGAAGACATTTCTCTCACACACACACACACACACACACACACACACACACACACACTCAGCACCTTATACAGTCAGAGGAGAAGTTACGCCGCTCCACTGAACCGAGGTCGCAACCGGCTCACACGGAGGTGTCATGTTATTTATTATACACGCTGCAACAAAAAAAAAATCCAAAATGAGTCATTCATCAAGTCCGAAAATCTGTTATTGTGGTTTCAAAGTCTGTTATGGAGCGAGATCGCTAAACGTTCTTCCAGACTGGACCATTGGCATTTTGTTTTTTTTATTTTTTATTAAAACAGTGATCCACCAGTTTTAACTTCATGGTCAGTGCTTTGCTCTTTAAGACTTGATGGTAGAACATGAGACTGAGGATGGAATTGTTATGACTCGTTTAAGAAGACGTTTCTTCTTGCAGTGGGGTGTTCATTTTTTATCCGTGACTGCAGAAATAAATCAATCATGTTGATGCCAATAATCACGAACCTGGCTGATTCTCTTTTCAGAGTTTGTTTACCAACAAATAAAGAAATGATGATGTACAAAAGAGTTCATTTTGTATTCATTTACCAAAACTTGGTTCCAACTTAAAGACTTATGGGCGGAGATGATGATGCTAGATTTAATCATCGAAAGTAGCTCCCAGCGCTAGCTCGTCGTCACCACAGATGAGCTTCTTTTTATTCTGTTCCACTGGCGGCTACGAGCTGCCGGCCGAGGCGTCTTCGTGATGAGAAGACGCCTAAATAATCCCTGTGTGTCTTCTACCGACCGGTTATTCACAACTCCCAGCCCATTGTTTCAGCTTCTCTGCTCAATACTTCTATTGAATATATTTAAGACTAGCAGACACCAATTAAATCCTGTTATTCATTTCTCAAACAAATATGTGCGTTTTGGTGCTGTCGTGGTTTCCTTTTTTTTTAAGGCTCCACATTGAGACCACAGAGTAGTTCTGGAAATGTCAGTAACTGAAACCTGCGATTAAAGCCTTCATCCACTCTTAATTTGGATAATTCATAGTTATTAAAACGAGTGCAATCAAACAATTCTTTTCTTTCAAGACACCCACTATAGAACACCTCATTTAAAGCTCTGTGCTCTGAAAAAAGATTCCCAATTATCCTCAATTAAAAAAAATAAAGAAAAGAAAAGCTTTTTAAAAAGAAAACACTCAACACAAGATGTCTCACACGCCTCGGCCCCCGTCGGCCTCTTGAGTTTCCTGCGGATGTATTTTTTGCCTGGACACAAAGAGATGGAGGGATTAAGGACATTGAGAAGCCTTTCAGAAACCACAGCGCCACGAGCCAGCGAGGCTGAGAGACCACAGGGGGGGTATATATATGTATATATATATATATATATATATATATAAAATGAACCCTAGGAAGTGAGGAAGACCATTCTGGTTTTAAGTGAGAGGGCATTAGTTTCATTCCCTGACACACTCGGGTGTGAATGATTATTTGTGACGTTACACCAATTTGCCTCCCCAGGGAACGTCTCCGCTTTACTTCATTCTGCCACGTTGGTTTCCACTGTGAGACTTCAGTGACAATCCCGATGATGTGGGACTCTTAAAATGGTGTGAGACAGGAAGAGGGAAAATAAATCTCGTCTTTTAATCTCATTTGTGCCTTTTTCATCATGACAGTTGCCAGCCGGCAATTACGTTTTTATGCTTTTTGCACATCGGTTCACAGCTGAGGGATCTTTTGCTCATTATAGTTTGGCTATTATTAGGAAATAATGCTGTTTTTAATGAGAAATATTTTTCCAACAGCGAGACTGAAGTCTTTGAAAATGCAGCAAATACAACACATGCTATGTTGGAATGGTAATGGCCTCTGCATCATCATCATCATCATCATCATCATCATCATCCTCTTTTATTGTTTCTTTTGGATAGTTAAAAAATGGAAACACACAAAATAAATTTAATATATGAGAAAATATGAGGTTGAATTATGACAAAAAAAGGCTACAGTTTTGTTGACGTTTCAGATGATTGGAGCTAGCAGCTACACCCGATACTGCTAGCTCACGCGGCATCTCTGCTAGCTCACGTAGCATCTCTGCTAGTTCCTGTAGCATCTCTGCTAGCTCACATAGCATCTCTGCTAGTTCCTGTAGCACCTCTGCTAGCTCACGCGCCGTCTCTGCTAGCTCACGTAGCATCTCTGCTAGTTCCTGTAGCATCTCTGCTAGCTCACATAGAATCTCTGCTAGTTCCTGTAGCACCTCTGCTAGCTCACGCGGCGTCTCTGCTAGCTCACGTAGCATCTCTGCTAGTTCCTGTAGCATCTCTGCTAGCTTACATAGAATCTCTGCTAGTTACTGTAGCACCTCTGCTAGCTCACGCGGCGTCTCTGCTAGCTCACTTAGCATCTCTTCTAGCTCACGTAGCATCTCTGCTAGCTCACGTAGCATCTCTGCTAGTTCCTGTAGCACCTCTGCTAGCTCACGCGGCGTCTCTGCTAGCTCACTTAGCATCTCTACTAGTTCCTGTAGCATCTCTGCTAGCTCACGCGGCGTCTCTAGCTGACGTAGCATCTCTGCTAGCTCACGCGGCGTCTCTAGCTGACGTAGCATCTCTGCTAATGTTGTGCTGAAGAGAAGAGAAACATCTCCAGGCATCAAAACAATCTGAGTCTCTGTGAAGCACTTTAGGAACAAACAAAAACGTATTTTTGATTTTGGGGTGAACTGACCCTTTTAATTCTTTTCACAGTCATGTGACTTTATGTTTTACCTGAGTAGGCCTATTTCTATTTTGGGCAAATATTTACAAAATAAATTCAAGATCCAAAAACTACCCTTTTCACCACTGCATGTAATTGACAGTTCTAGTTAATTGTTGCATTGCATATTCAGATTAATATAAAAATGATATCAAAATGACATCAATTAGCGAAAATGAGCCCAACCGTCACTAATCAATAATTATAGATTTAAATTGGCTGCCTCTGTTTCATTGCTTTACATGTTTTAACAGAGCTCAATCAAATCAAAGCTGTTTTACGTTGTTCCACACACTCTAAATGTCTCTCTCACACACTCACCGAGCTCCTCTTGCACAGACTCAGGAAATATTGCAGCAGTAAAAAAAAAAAAAAAAAGGCAGTGACTTTCTAAAGCCTTGATCCCTCTTACTTCTAACCGGATTCGACCCTTAAGTCCCGGAGCATGACCTTCATCTGCTCCAACACTATCATCCAGTTTAACATACACTCTCCCTATTGTCCCCCTGACACACACACATTTCAGGGCCCCTGAAACCATCGCTGCACTCCTTCCCGTCCTCCCACACCCGCCCACCGCACAGTGTGATGTAACGCCGCTTAAATCAACGCACAACGCGCAACCTGATGGATCCGCTTCAATGCGAGTCGTGAAGGAAACGCTAAGATTCGCCGCCGGCGCCACCAAGAAATAAGGAGAGAAATAAGGAGCTGACAAGGGATGCAGGGAGGATGATGATGACTGAGGAGGAAGGAGGGGGGGGGGGGGGTAATTCGCTGAGAGAGGATGATACGAGTGAGTGAGAGCGAGGGAGAGATGAAGGGAAGAGAGAAGGGCAGGGAGGAGGAGAGGACGCAGGGGGACGAAGGAGAGGAGAGATTGAGCGGGCGGCTAAGCAGCAGATTAAACTCCGGGGTCGTCAGCTGTAAAACAAACAGTCCTTTTAGCAGGGATCAGATCCAGACTTAACCCCGTCCCCCCCCAACCCCGTCCCCCCCCGACCCTTCTCCTCATCCACACAAACACACGGCTCTTTACAGGGCGGATAATACCGCATGCTGAAAGAGAGGAGAAAAGAGGATGACAATCTGGGTGGAAAAGCAAATTCCCGTCTGCCTAAATTGCCCTTCGGGGAATGTGAAGTTTGATTAGGCCCCCGGCAGATTCATTATATTAGTTTCTTTTTTTTTTTTTTCCTGCGCGCCGTCTGTCGGTGATGGACCGGGCTAATATCTGGCCCAGGAACGCTACAGAGGAGAGGGGTTTTTATTCATCCCTTTTCCAACTCGGTGTTTATACTACATCTCCACAGTAATATTCCCCCGACAACAGCGCTCGCTTCAATACTCTGTTTAAATCTCTCTCTCTCCCCCCCCTCTCTCTCTCTCCCCCTCTCTCTCTCTCTCTCTCTCTCTCTCGGTGCTGCCTGGGCGGCTGCATCAGTCCAAAAAAAGCTCAATTTCCAAACTGTCAGCCTTTATACTCACTGTGAGGCCTCTGCCTTTGTTGTTGTGTGTGTGTGAGCACCAGCAGTGCTGCTATTATATATGTGAGTGTGTGTGTGTGTGTGTGTGTTACTTCTCTCTCTGAGAGCATCAATTTGAGTTTTAGTTGTAGAGATCGGGGAAGGATTTCGTCACGTCGCCGCTCTCCTCTTCAAAGGGCCTTCTGAGGGTTGGAGGAGCAGGAGGACGACGGACACACACACGACGTCCTCTCTGTCGACGGTGTCACGTCTCCATCGGCGAGCTTTGGCTCGGTTTTCCTCGATTAGAGCGGCTTCCGCGCTGTGTTGCAGTTTAAAACACAACGGAGGAAACGAACCGAGCGAATCTGCAGATTGTTTGAAGGAGTGACTTTCTAAAGCATTCCTGTCTATTTTTGTGTTTGCAGAAACACATCGACGCGAGTAATCCCTCGCAGTGAAGATCCGTCACACATCTGGAGCCTTTTGTTTTCTCTCGCAAGATCAGTCCGTTTGTTACGTGGAAATGCAGCTTCAGCGCGGATACATCCGACACCCACCAACACAAGTACAGGCTTGAGTGTCGACTTTGATGCTAATGGATCTCCCCGCCACATGGACGTGTGTGTGAGCCCGAGGTCTCCCACGGCGTGAAAACAGGCCTTTCTGAATCATCCTCAGCGACTCTTAACATGTCACAGACGTGCAAACACGTGCTAAATCGATGCTACGCCTGCCACGGTGCGCGCTAACGAGGACATGCATGATGCCGTCCTCACAAGTATATAGAAGTGCAAGTATGTAGGCCTGTGTGTGTGTGTGTGTGTGTGTGTGTGTGTGTTTGGTTCCAGGCTTTCTGCATGTGACCCAGGGTCCCCAGGCTGCTGAAAGCACAACATTCAACTCAATTAGCGGCATACATAATTGATAGCTGTCTGGGAGAGTATTTGTATGTACACTGGAATTAAAAGCCTCCGGTGTCAGATCACATCTGAGGTGCAATAAGTGTGTGTGTGCGTGCGTGTGTGTGCGTGTTCTAGAGGGCGAATGCATGTATATCATAAGCCTAAATGGATTGCTGCTGGGAGCTTCCCCGTCTGTCTCCTCCTCAGCTTCAGTGAAAACTAAACCACGGATAATCCACGCACAAACACTTTGTCCGGGTTAAGTCGTCCAGAATGATCCTGTAACCGGCTCCTCGCCGAAATCACCTCGTCCGACACGCGTTCACATTCGGCCGGTTCCCCCGTCAGATAACAGAATATAAATATATATATATATGACCTTAACGGCCCGCTGACCTCCGCCAAGGTCGTTCCTGGCTGTGAAACGCGCCTTTCCACCACGTGTTAGCACGCCTTCACCCCCCCCGCGGTCCGACCCGTCTCGCCCTCACTGGGGACAGCGGTTCCCCAAAATAAACAACATCTGAGCTGCTGCAGGTTTACAAGTTAAGGGATAATTGATTCATTAATGAATTGAATATCGAGACAAAGTGAAAAGTGTCAAATCAAAGTATCAAAAATATATAAAATAAATAAAATAAGACAAATATGTTTTCTTGATTAATTAACCTCCATCAATCAAAATGGAATTAATGGATTATTCTATTTTAGATAAAAGTTGATTATAATTAGATCAAAAGGTGTCGTTGATTCGTTTTCTGTTGCTCATAATAATCGATTCATCAGCTTATTGATTGATCTCAATTTCCAAGAAAACCTTTCAGTTGGTTTCATCACTTTTCCATCCAAGGCCTCAACAATAACAAGATGTTCTGGTTTTGACCTTTAGTCCCCTTATTTCTGGGATGGGGGAGAAAGGGAGGGAGGTGGTAGGAGGCGGAGGAGGGAGGTGTGTGTGTGTGTGTGCGTGCGTGTGTGTGTGTGTGTGTGTGTGTGTGTGTGCGGTTAGGGTGAGATGAGACAGAGGGTCTAGGATTCGGTCCATCCAGCCCTCAGAGCTCACAGACCTGAGGCGGCCCGATCGAAGGAAGCTTCCTCCTCTGCTGCTCAAGGTAACACCAGCGATCCAATAACTCTCTGTGAGCCGGGCCTTTGCGGGGCAGAATTCTGTGAGTCCAACCAGTCGTGGAGTATTAAGGAAATAAACTCTCTGGCTCTGCGGCTGACTGACGGGCTGATTCCCACTTGTCGTTTTTTAATTGTGGCGTTCGGAGCAGTTCTGCCCGTCGGGGGACTGATGGAGGACTTTGATTTGTGTGTTCAGGCACTTAGCCGATGCTCGAGCGGGACGAGCTCCAATTTGTAGAGGACCAACAAAAGAGACAATAAAAAGGGAGAAACGCAACTGCCGGAGTCAACTTTTGGATAAAAACATATAATTTGCTTTTATTCACTGTGCAGTGTTTTGCTTTTTTTTTTGGGCCTTTCGTCCAAACGGCGCCTTAAAAGTAGAAATGTTCTCTGGCTCAGCTCCTCCAAGTGTCCCGATGATGTCCCGGTGTCCCCGCAGTGTCGCTGAGGAATACAATACGTTTCTTTTTTTTGTTGCTCCAAGATAAGAGGATGTTCCAGCTGCTGGAGGAGGACTTACAGCAGAGCAGACATCGTTCAGCGGGGGAAAGCGTTAGGCCAAGCACTTCTTGAGGAGATTATTTCTCAGCCTTGCAGGGAAGCCGGCGGGCGGCCTCCGCTGTGCCCAATCGCCGGGGAAGGTCATTGTGTGTCTGTGTGCATTTTATCTGCAGGGAGACACAAAAGCTACACAAACGCTAGCGTAGTGTGACGAGCTGTTGAATTAAACCTGATCTCCAGCACGTTATGAGCGAGGATCTATGAACCTTCCTCTCACTATTGACGACGTGGACATCGTGTGACGTGCAGTCTGGAGAGCCCGGCTTGTTTGTCGTTCCCCCGAGGCGCGAAGACGACGTACTTCTATAAGTGATATTAAGTGCAGACGCGGCTGTAATACATCGTTGCTCTGCTGCGATGGATAATTTAACAGCACATTCATATGTCTGACGATGATCCCGGTGATGAAGATGCTGAGCGCTTGGTTTTGTGTTGTTGTTTTGTTTTTTTAAAGATGCAGTGCAGCTGCAGCTCCTCGGCAGGACGCCTTTCAGCGCCTTACTGGAGCAGAAGTAAGTGTGCACCAGCGGGTTTGTCGGGAGAACTTTCATATTTCACGCGGCCGTTCTCGTCGGTGTGCATCAGCCTTCAGCTGCCTCACTGCTGCGTTTGGCTCCATCATGGTGACACTGTTGGGTTAATCAGAAGCGATGCGTCATATTACACAAGATCATCCACCTGTCTGAGATATAAGAGCCGCCGCTCAAAGGCCCCGTGTGTAATGAGAGAATGAATGAAATAAGTGAGAATGGAGAAATGACAGGTTAAAAAAGACGAAGTTTTGTGACGAATAATAATGTCGTCGACGCGACGAGCTTGTAATTGTCCTCCTAGAATGAAGAACTCACAGAATGACAGAAGTATTCAGAAATATTAACACATTACTCTACGCAGAAGCCATTTGTGACACACAACTCATTAACAAATGACGAGAAAAAAGGAAAACCGCAGTTTGATTTGACGCAGGAGTCTGCGATGATGACATCTGGAACACGCAGTTACATGAGGAGCACTTTGTTGTTGTGAAGGAGGGGGGGGAGGGGGGGGGCGGTTAGAGCAGGACAAGCCTTCTTATCTCACTAATACAGATGTGTGTTCCCCAAAAGTCATTTCGAATGACCTCAGACTTCCTCGTGAAGTCTGATTTGTTGTCGTCTCAGACAGACCGTCCCTGGCTGGTCTTCACCACACTGTGCCCCCCCCCCCCCCTGTCTCCCCCCCGTCTCCCCCCCCGTCTCCCCAGCAGTGCTCTTCCCGGACTGGGCCTACAAACCCGCCTGGTCGCCCGGCTCCCGGCAGGTGCACCTGTGGCACTTCCTGCTGGAGCTGCTGGGGCGGGGCGAGGGCGGGGCCATCGGCTGGGGGGGCGAGTGGGGCGAGTTCGTCATCCGGGACCCCGAGAGGCTGGCCAGGCTGTGGGGGGAGAGGAAGGGCAAGCCGCACATGAACTACGACAAGCTCAGCCGGGCGCTGAGGTGACATCGCTCGACACACACACGCACACGCACACACACACTCACACACACAAACACACACACACACACACACACACACTCAGTGCAGCTTCTCCCTCCGGCTGATGCTGCAGCTAAAACGTTCTGCTCGCAAACATTTGTTGTCAAATGAAATTTTAAAACAGCGTCCTACAGAAACATGAGGGCACACCAGACACACACAAACACACACACACACACACACACACACACGCGCGCACACATCGGAGCGTAGTCTCACACAGGAAACGTTGTACTTCCAGATACTACTACAACAAACGCATCCTGAACAAGACCAAAGGAAAGAGATTCACCTACAAGTTCAACTTCAGCAAACTGATCCTGGTCAACTATCCGGGCTGCTCGCCTCCACCTGCTCCGCCTCCAGCTCCACCCAGCCACCAGGTCATCGCCACATCTTTACCTCATATCACTACTTAAAGTGGCAAAATGGCATAAAATCTTCTATATGAAATGGTTATTAAAGGTTATTGAAATGTCGCTTTTGTAGTTTTAGGAGTCTGTTGAGGAGAGTTTTATTCTGAAATCACAGTATCATTCAATTAAAATGGGCCGACTTTCTCAGAAACAATTACTTCGACTTTATAATTTAAAATGGTTGACTTAAATTGAAATAATTTCTGAAACTTTATCATTTAATTTAAAATAGTGGAGGAGAGTTATTGTGTCAACGTTATATCCCGTCCACACGTTGCCTCCTTTAGAAAGCGCCGTCATTTATAATTAAAGTGGAAAAGTGCAGTCTATTTAAAGATTTACCATTAGAGCCTGTGAATTGCACTCCCGGTTTGGAATAAAACTCTTAATATCATGCACTGTAATCTGGTCCTCTTTCTAAATATTTTAAACTTTAAACGAGGCCACCAGTGTGCAAAACCTCAGTTAGGCCGTCCCGCCGTTACGTTTATTACCGTTTTAATCATCTGAAGTGCCGGTTCCATTGTGTCTCCCTCCTCCCAGCTGATGTACAGCATATTTAAAGACACAGAGAGACAAAGACGTGTAATGCATTGAACCCATTTCAACCCGCGCATGCCTCCATCTCATCCTCCACCCCTCCAGCTGGCGCCGAGCGGCTCCCTTCCCTTCCCCCTCCACCCGGGCTGCGGGGGTCTTCCTCCGTGTGGAGGCGCCCTCTCGGCGAGCAACGCAGGTAAAGAGCACCTGTGAGGCCCCGCCTCTTTTGTATTGGATCCGAGGGCCGCCACCGAAGGGAGGGGCTTCGATCCGAGGGCCGGCACCAAAGGGAGGGGCTTAGATCCGAGGGCCGCCACCAAAGGGAGGGGCTTAGATCCGAGGGCCACCACCAAAGGGAGGGGCTTCGAGCCGAGGGCCGCCACCGAAGGGAGGGGCTTAGAGCCGAGGGCCGCCACCAAAGGGAGGGGCTTAGATCCGAGGGCCGCCACCAAAGGGAGGGGCTTCGATCCGAGGGCCGCCACCAAAGGGAGGGGCTTAGATCTGAAATATGAAGCCTCATTGCTACCAAACTAGAGTAGTTCTTTTTTGTACTCACAGGAGTGGATTGTGTGGATCGACACACGCTCGTCGTGCGTTTTGTAGCAGTCAGCAGGAAATCACGCGTTGTTGTTGATGTTTTTTTTCATTGTTTGGACAATATTGCAGCTCAGAGAGGTAGAAGAGTGACAGACAGTAGTTATAAAGAATCAATATGTTGGATCCTTTCGATTTGCTGCAAATGTCCTGAGAGTTTCTTTTCGTTTGAGTCGCGAAGAAATTGCTTTTTTACTGCGGCTCACTAGTTTATTTATTGGTTCCGTTTTAAGGTGGAACAGGTGTTGTGGGGGGGGGGGGGCGAGTCTTGACCTTGGAGACAGAAATTGTGTTTTTCAAAATGAATAAGGCCTCTGGGGTGAAACTCTTCTGTGCCGTAGAAGCTGAAGTAACTGCCGGGGTTTGTTTATTATTTAAAGGGCCGCTGGTTGAAATCTCATCAACAAACTACTTCAAATGTTCAGCTTTAAGTTTAGCAAAATAAACCGAATTTAATAGAAGACATATGAAATTTGATTTTCTTAACTTCCCCTTACTTGAGCTTTCAACCAGCATTCCTGTGCAGAGTTTTCAGTTGCCATGGAGACAGCTGTTTGAAGCCCCTGCGTGAACATTGAGGGTTTTTTAGTTTTTTTTCTTGGTTTCCAAGGTCAAGAATGAACTTTCAAATTGTAATTATTATTTTTTTCCTTTCATAACTTCCGCCGTAAAAAAATATAAATCGTCTGAGTGACATCGTGCAGCGATGGCCAGCAAGGTGAAACAGACACTTCTCATTCAGCTGCGAATGACGATTTGATTTGAGGCCCGTTTTAATGCTTCAAGTTCATTCTGGAATATAGATGAATCAAATTATCACTAGACTATGATTGATGTCTCTCTCTCTCTCACTCAGTGTTGGTCCCTCCCCCCTTCTTGCTCCCGTGCTGCCTCCCCAAGCCCATCCCGACGCCTCGAGCACTACCCGGCCACTTCCCCTTCATGTCCGCCGCGCGTCAGGGGGGCCACCCGGGGGACTCGGTCCTCCCGCCCATCCCCTCGGCCCTCCGTGTGAGCGCCGGCGCCTGGGCGCACAAGAGCCCCGCGGGGTGGGACCCGGACCACATCAGTGAAAACCTGTTCGCTGGAGTGAAGGCAGACTGAAATTCAAGAAGAAGAGAGGAGGGTCGATAGTTTCACACGGACGGAGCGGAGAGAGGGAGACGGAGGAGCAAACCACAACCGACGCACCGCTGCGATCTGTCAAATACACCCCTTTGAGTGTGTGTGTTTTAGCTCATTGTACACTAGTTTGTTATTCATTTTATCTATTAAGTCTGACAATGATTTCAGTTTCCTTATTTTTGATAGAAATACTAAAGAAGAAGCTTGCACTTGTCAGCACTTCAGGCCACAGTCGGGGAATTGCACTTGTAATTAACAGCATGACGCTGCTGTTTGAGTAAATAAAGCAGTGCACTTAACTTAAATTATCCAGCAGCTTGTCTTACATTCTCCCCTTGACTCCATGGAAGTAAGAGCTGCACGAATGGTACGTTCACAAAGACACGGTGACACTTCCATGAGGAGGAGCTCCAAGGGTCTTTCGCGTCCTCCTCGCAGCATCAGGACCAGCCACCGGGGGTGTGTGCGGTTCCACTCCGACTCAGCAGGGGGCAGCGGCCGCTTCGGCATCACACAAAACACACTTTCCCTGCCGGCAGAGGATCATCGCAGAGATGTGGCAGAAGATGCAAGATGTATCACTTCGTAGTTTTTTTCCTGCAACATTTAATCAAAATAATTCTGTGAAAACTGCAGGATAGGTTTCACTTTTACACATCAAACATGGACTTTCTTCTTGAGAAAATATCTTATCTTATTACTCAGAATTTTTTTGTCAGTTATTTGAGTTAACGTGCATATTTCGGTAATTATTAGTTTGTTATTGAAATAGTATTTTAAAGAGACACCACTTTTAATCTATGGAATTTGTACATGCCTTCACAATAACCGAATATTGACGTTTTGCACAATTTTGCAAATATTGTGAAATTAAACGGATTATATTGGACTTCCTCACCGTATTAGTTAATTGCAGTGTTGTATTATATCGAACACTGTATCAACGATACATCATCTTTTTTTCCTGTCCACTGTACAAAATTAGTCTATCAGAGGAGACTTATCCAATCCATAAAGGATAAACTGATCGGAAAAGGGACCAGATTTAATAAGCGAGTGACTCCGTCTTCTTCACTTTACGATCTTTGCTTCAAATGTAGTTTTGCCGCCGAATATTCTAAGTAGTTTTTGCTCATTCTGCAACGCGGGAGTTCGTGTTTCCGTGTGTGGATGTTGGACCCTGTTCTTGCCTTTTAAACAATAACGTTAATATTAATTGCGTATCTATATCCGAAGGAACCGTTTGACGACAACATGCAGCGGAGCATTGCGTGAGTCCAAAGTTTAAAGCTTGCTGTAGTTTGTATTCAGCAACAATAATGGAGGGAGGGGGGGTGTAAATGTTAGCAGTAGTTTGTAGACTTTCTGACTATTAGCGTTAAATAACCAACGAACGTTGTGTAGTCAAGTTTATTGTGAGACATATAGAGTCAAAGTGCCTGAGTGATGTAACGTTAGCTTAATCCCAGTGCTAGCCGCACAGTTAGCATTAGCACAAACTAACGTTAGTCTGTTTTTAGGGAAAGATCCTCCACGTGACGTCGCCTTAAAACGTTAAACTTTACGCAGCTTATTCGTTGCGACGCGACACGCGAACGAAGGACCAAAACACGAGCCGACGTTGCGTGTGGCTAGCTGACTTAGCTAACGTCGGGTTAACTTGGTTAACGCGTCAGGTTAACCAACTATGCACCTGAACGACGAGTCGTTGGATGACGTCACGTCGCGCCTCTAAACGTTCCCCCTGCGTTCGTCCATCAGGTCCTTCTTTCAGCCCAAGTGCAGGGACAAGGGCCCCCAGAAGAAAGCCTCGGATGGACCCCTGAAAAAGTAAGAGTGCCCCCTTTTCTCCCCTCGGTGTCACGCTTGTTTACTCCACCCAGCTGACGGAGGAGCGGACGTGCAGAACTCCGTCCTGTGACGGTGTACTTTTTACTTGCACGACATTAATAACAGAAGAAAACACACACGCTTCCCGGCGGTGTCAGAACGTGAAGAATAATATTTTGTCTCGTTGCGGCTCCACTGACAGCGTGAATACGTGCGATTGTCTTTGAGTCCCTCTGTAGAGGTAGTGATGGTGCTCATTATCGCCCCACTATCATCCTGAGGGCCTCTTGTCTACAGGTAAAGATGTCTCTCCATCGTCGCTTCGACCTCTTTCATCCCTCTCGCCTCGATTCTTTCCTCTGTCCCTCGCTGCTGTCTGGAAACACCGTTTTATTTCCTGCGCTCGTCTTCCAGACCCGTCAAAAGCCCTCTCAAGGTGCAGAACGGCGCCCAGGAAGCCGACTCGCCCGTCAAGAGGGTCGCCAAACGCAGCCGCCAGATCCTGGACAGCGACGAGGAGGAGGACGAGAGCCCCGCCGCCAAGGACCAAGTGGCCCCCAGAGGACAAGGAGACGAAGAAGCCCTCGATACGAAAGAAAAGGTAAAAGACGTCCCGAGTCGTCCTCATTTCACACCGTTTAAAGGTAAATTATTTGCACTTTTACGTCAACAAACAAAGCAAATATGAAAAGGAAGTCAAAGGGCCACAGATGTTTCTCCCCCCGCGTCGTCGTCGTTGTCGGTTGGGGCCCCCGGAGGCCGGATGGCGCCCGTTGTTTATGCAACAAAGGCAGCAATTCTAACGTGAATCACCGCGCAATGAAAAGAGCCGATGGTCACCTGTTGCTTGATGAACACCTCTTTACCGCCCCGTTCATTCTGCTCGTAATACGTCAATAATTAGTCCCGATTAGTCCCCTCGAGCGGAGCGGCTCTCGTGTGGTGGACGCGGCGCCACTGATGATTATTTTTAGCCGCGATTCATCCCTTTTTTGTCCTCTTTTGTTCCGCCGGTGGGCTGTGAAATGTAAAACAAAAAGCCTGCGAGGAGCTGAGGTCGTGGTTCTCGCAGAGGGAGCAGAGGAGACTCTGATCACGGGCGCTCCGAGCGGATGCAGAGAGAGATTTAACGCCTGCAATCCCGACTTCAGAGTCCGGATTCAAGGTTTATGGAGAAAAGGGAAAAACAATCAGAAGTCCTCTTCCATTCTGTCTGTCCTGATTTCCTCCCATCCCACTTTCTATTTGCTGCATCCGTTGCTCGCCGCCGCCGGAGAAAATGTGTGTAATAATAGTTTGTGTAGAGTGTCTCTTTTTGCATCTCCTAGAAGTTCCTCCTGAAGTATGAAGAACAACTCTAACGTGAGACCTTCATCAAGGTCATCCTCTTCCTCACCTGGAGTCAAGCTACATGTAGATTAGCCGCCCTGTGCTGCAGTGCTCGGGGGGGGGGCGGCTGCACCGTTACTGATGGCTCATAAGGGATTTTGCAGATTTTAGTTCACGCAAGAACGACTCACGTCGACGAATAAGTGAGGGAAGCAACGCGGACTCTCTGAACAACAAGCTAGTTTCCTCTCTGGCGGAGGTGCCTCTTGTTCGGGTTCTGCAGTATATTTTTCCCAACTGCTTTTTATTATTTATTGTTTGCGTTGAGACTTCTACCATCTGCGTGTTTTTCATTCAGCCGCTCCGTGTTTTAAAAGTCAAGTGATTTGTTCCTCTTTCTCAACCCGTTTAAAACCGAAATTCCTTCTGGGAGGGACGGTCGAGCCGGACGATTCTCTCCGTTTCCCGCCGGTGCTTCCGCCGCGTCGCCATCACAGCGAGGACTAAACCAACGCGCCTCGTCTCTTTCAGAAGGACGACGTCTTCAAGGCGGTTCCCGCCCCCGTGTCTCCTCCACCTGCACCCGCCGCGCCCGCCGCTCCGGCCGCTCCGGCCTCTTCTGCTCCGCCTGGGACCCAAATCTCCCCCACCGGCATTGCCAAACGCAAGACGGGTCAGTGTGTCTCCACGGCCTGCGCTGCCCCTCAAATCCTTTTGTTCTCAAATCTTCCTCCCAAATTGCATCGTTGTTGAACTTTGACAGCTGAGGATTGATCATTATTTTTTGCCTCCAGCTATTTTACTTGATTACAGTTATTAGCGGGAGCCTAATGCCTCCAAAATTTACTATTTCACAATGAGGAAAAAGAACAAACAAGACATTTGTCACAGATTGGATGCATGAGCGGTTTCATTCACCAGAACGCTCTGAATACTCTTCCCACCGTCTTTCGTTATCCGCCTCTGCAGAAGAGTCCCAACCTTTCCCCACCGACTGTTATTGTGCTGCGTTATTTGTTATTTATTTCATCTGCTGGATGAGGGGAACACGCTCCCGGAGCCCGTGTCATTATTTCCCTGCGTGCGTTTCGAATTGTGATGATATTGTTTTCCGCCGCGGCGGCTCGTTTCTGCTCGCTGGACTTTTAATGAAAGCAGCCGAGCAAGTCGTCTTGTTATTGTTGATCTCCGTTTGGTTCCTCTCTGGTTTGCTGGCGCTGCCGGGAAGGTATGAATAATACGTGGTTATTATGCGGCGTCTGCGTCGCGCTGCTGTTTTCTGTCTCACGTGTTCACCATCTGTGAATTTTAAATGAGATGTGACTTTTATTTTTTATTTTTTCAAAGTAAAATTCAAGCTCCTCAGATTTGGGGCGACGGCAGCTTTTAGGAAGCACCTCCTTGTTTCTCCCTTTGTCTCCTACATCCCACTTCTGCAGCCGAGCGGCTCAGCGGAGAACTTTAATTTCACTCTTAATTTGACCAGAAATCGCTGGAACCAGAAATTCTGTCTCAATGTTGTGGTTATAATCTCTAGAAAGGGGAGGAAACCTTCAGCGCTGCTTCCTGTGCTCCAACTCGTAACCCCAACTCGAAAGACCAAAACAGAGGCGCCCGTGGAGCCAAAACTAAACTCACCCTCCAGCTCCACTGCTGCATAAAACGAGAGTGGAAATGAAACGGGAACCCTGAGCTGCTGCGCGGCACAACATCTTCTCAGGGTGGAATTAGTGCTTTCATTAGCAGATGTGCTTCTTTCAGCGCAGAGAGCAGCCTCGCCCTGTTTTCATCGCGTCCTCGTTCTGTTTGATCATGGGTGTGATTTCTGCCCCTCACTTCTTTTTTTTTTTTTTTTTTTTCTGCAGCGAGGAAGATGTTCCCCAAGAGGAAGCTCAACGAGAGCGGGAGCGGCGGCGACGACGACGAGAGCCCGAAAGACGAGGCGGAGGCCAAGGAGGAGCAGGGTCAGCAAAACAAGCGACCCCGCGTGGAGGCCGGCGCAGGTACGCCTGGTAATAATAATAATAAATAAAAACAAAACGATAAGCGTGACCAAATCCACGAAAACGATCCTGTGTTTTTAAATCAAAGCTGCAGAACAAATTGCCCCACTTTCCCTGATTTGTCTAAAAAGCATTTTTTTGATTTTTTTTGCCAACGTCGGCTCCTCTTAAGTTAAGGGGAAGAACTTTGCTCCCTCCCACTTTGTTTGAATTGGCCGTTAAGTTGAGAGACGGTTGCATCCGGTCCCTCTGACCTGTGGAGGAGGAACGGACCTCGGCTTTGTCCGCTGAGACTCGGCGCTGCAGGTTTGTCGATAGTGATTCTCTCTCTTGGGCTGAAAATGAAAAAAACCTCAAAGGTATAACCTGCAGCATTTATTGAAGAGGGCTGTTATGTTGAAAGCCGTCTTCAAACACGGATGCAGAAAAAACAAAAAAAAACCCTGTGCACTCGGCAGGAACCTGCTGGCATTTATCTCTTCAATGACTCTCTTTCTGTCCCTCTGCAGGGATCACCGATGAGCCCATGGAGGATGACGCCCAGGAAGAAAGCAGCACAAAGGCTGCGGCCGAGGCTCGCGGTCCAGATGAAGAGGTCGCAAAGAAGAAGAAGAAGATGAAGAAGGAAGGAGGAGAAAAAAAGGAGGAGGAGCGAGTAGAGAGAAAGAACTCTGATGAGAAAGTAAAGAAAGCTGAGGGGGCGGAAAAGAAAAATGGAGTAAAAGAGGAAACTGATGATGAGAAAGGACTCGCTGTTGCCAAGAAGAAGAACAACAAGAAGAAGAAGGTGGAGGAGGAGGAGGTGGTGGAGGAGGTGGAGGAGGTCGTGGAGGGGGAGGTGGTTGAAAAGGACACGCGAGAGGAAGAAGAGAGCCCAAAAAGTCAGACGGCGAGAAAGCGGAAAGAAGCCAGAGAGCAGAAAGATAAGGAGCCACTCAAAGCGCCCATCAGCAGTTTCTTTGGTGAGGAGGATTTGCATTGCTCCAAGCCGCCGCAGAAAGGGAAAGTGGCCCTAAATGTGCTTTTATCCGTTAGGGAAGAAAGTAAATTGTTTCTTTGCCCCCCCACCTCCCTCCTCCCCCACACAACCCCCTACAACCCCGCTCCAACCTTTCAATCTGTCTTTTTTATTATTATTCAATAGCGCCGAGAAAAGCCGCAGTGAAGACGGAGAAGGACGAAGGGGAGAGGAGGACGAGCGGCGAGAGGAGGACGAGCGGCGAGAGGAGGACGAGCGGCGAGAGGAAGACTTCGGCGGAGGAGACCAAAGACACGAAAGGGTGAGGCCCGCTCAGGCCTCTCCGCCGCCATTTATTGTAACTTCTCCACTCACTATAATGAAAGAAAAGTCAAATACTTTTCTCTCTGATAAGAACCAGTGAATCTTTCCTAACCAAATATCTCATCGTCATGACGACAGCACGCGTGACCCTTTTAATTCTCTCTGCTCTCCCTCAGCGAGTCGAGCCCGGGGCCGACGGACTACGACCCGTCCGGGCCCGGCTACCACCCCGTGGACCACGCCTGCTGGAAGCAGGGCCAGAAGTGAGTACGGCGCCCCCCCCCTCACCCTCACTCCCCCACCCCCCTCCCAATATGAAGCCTCACTTACCTGCCTGCATATCTAACATCTGGGTTCAGGACACTAGAGGTTTAACGCAGAATTTTAAGTGTGTGTGTGTGTGTGTGTGTGTGTGTGTGTGTGCGTGCCTCCCCCTCCCTCCCGCTGACTGTCCTCCCATCGCGTTCCAGAGTGCCATACTTGGCGGTGGCGCGCACCTTCGAGAAGATAGAAGAGGACTCTGGCAGGTGAGAGCTTCATATGGAGGAAAGGCTGTTTTCCACACACACACACACACACACACACACACACACACACACACACACACAGAGTAAGTGAAGAAATTCCATTGATCTGAGGAGGTCAGGGAACGTGAAATGACCGCCTACAACAGTTTTTCAAGGAATGCTATCGATGTGTTGGGAAGAAAAGTAATGACTTTTTTTAGCTTCAGGAATCCGTATTGTAACCGAATCTCCAGCCAGCGAATTGAAAACCACTTTTACACACTTTCCTTCTTTCACCTTTTTTAAGGATTTCATAAAGTTTCATAAATGAACTCCTCATCTGCCTCCCGCGCTGAATAAAACCTCCAGACAAACCTCATTTCCCGCCTCCCAGTATTTACAGGCCGGCGTCTTAACGTGTGTTTAACGCGTCGGGTTGTCGTTTTTCCAGGCTGAGGAACATCGAGACGCTGTGCAACCTGCTGCGCTCCGTGCTGCTGCTCTCTCCAGGTAACGGCTGCTTCATGTCTCCCACAATGCACGCTGGTGTCGCCGCGCACGCAGCCGGCTGCCCGCCGCTCTGTCACGGAGACGACGACGGAGCCAGTTTGTGTGTTTTGGTTGTGTATCTCCTTGGTTTTGTCTGTCCCAGAGTGACATTTTTGTGTGCATCCGCTTCTTTTTGTAGGCGTGTATGTATTTTTTGCGGGGGGGGTCGCGGCGGGAGGGAGTGGGGGGGTGAGGCATGCCTTTTAATTCCGTAGCTACAGCGGCGTGTCGCTCCTGTCGTGTTCGGAGGCCGTTAAGATGAAACATTGACGCGATGAACACGTTATTGCTTCAGGGATGTATTATCATGCACTACGACTCATTTGTTAAAACGAGGGGTTTTCTTGTTGCTTTCTCACAACAAAAAGGCTCAATTGATTTATCAATATTGATACCAGCTCAACCCCAAAGGTTAAAGGTCGTTAAAGACAAAAAGCCAAATCCGTGGCGCCTTGAGAAGCTTTCGAAGCGACTCGAGCGTTCAGCCCGTATAATTGAAATGACGATCCGTGTGTGTGTTGATATTGTGCGTGTGTGTGTGTGTGTGCGTGCGCCCTCTCTGCAGACGACCTGCTCTGCTGCGTGTACCTGTGTTTGAACCAGCTCGGCCCCGCCTACCTGGGGATGGAGCTCGGCGTCGGAGAGACGGTGCTGATGAAAGCCGTTGCTCAAGCAACCGGTAATTGGGGGGGGGAGGGGGCGGGGGGGGGGGGTGTGCGCTCGGACAGAAACCATTTCATTAGCGCCCTTAAACGCCGGAGCGTCGGCGGCCTACCCCGCTAATGAAGCCCCGGCCTCCGCTCAGGCGAGCGCCTCACCGACTCGGCTCTTGTTTCCAGGGCGACAATTGGACAAAATCAAGGCGGAGGCGCAGGAGAAGGGAGACTTGGGCCTCGTGGCCGAGAGTTCCCGTAGCAACCAGCGCATGATGTTCCAGCCGGCCAGTCTGACGGCGGGGGGCGTGTTCAAGAAACTGAAGGAAATCGCCGGCATGAGCGGGAACTCGGTGAGACGACGTTTCCGTCAGGGGCAAATCATGTTTTCACTCCATTTGGCTCTCTGTACGGAGTCAGGGGGGTGAAATGACATGTTAATGTGATCGTGTACGCGACTCAGAATTGTTTGTTTGTCTGTCTGTCGGCTTGCGGCGGGGAGGAGGGGGAGGGAGGGAGGAGGGGGGAGGTAATCTCTCCGCCGTTTGAACATGTCCTCACCTGGCTGGAATCTTACAAGCAATTAGTTCCCTTTTCATCCCCGTTGCTGGTGGCTCCTTTATCTCTTTTTCTCTTATTCTCTTTAGCACTCTGGATTGTACACGGAGTTTGTGCTCGCTTGTGACCTCGGTCTTTCGGTTTTTCTCCCTCTCGCTCTTCCTCTGTGAATCTCAATTTCCTCCCGTCTGCCTCAGGCCATGAATAAGAAAATCGACATCATCAAAGGCCTTTTCGTGGCGTGCCGGTTCTCCGAGGCCCGCTACATCGTCAGGTAGCACATCGCTCTCGTGCACGGAGAGGCTCCACACACACACAGATATTACATATTTGCTCTTAGTGGGGGGGGGCGTCTCCACTGACGGCTGTTGGTCGTGTGGTTTTGATTGACAGGTCCCTGGCTGGGAAGCTGAGGATAGGCCTGGCCGAGCAGAGCGTCCTATCGGCGCTAAGCCAGGCGGTGTGCCTGTCGCCCCCCGGACAAGGTAACCGCCAACCTTTTTTAAAGGAGTAGTTTTTGCTTTAGTTCCTTAAAGCAACGAGGTGAGATGAAAACGCTGTCTGTAAACACGCAAAGGAAACGAGCGTCGGCTGCTCTGTGTGCAGACCTTTCTGAGCTGTCGGCCGCTGCGCAGCGTCAGCGCAGTGTTCTTCTGAGGCGGACCGTTAAATTAGCAAAATGAAATTGCATGAAACCCGATCGAGGGGGCCGCACTCTGAAATATTCCTCCGGAAATCCACTTGATGTGTAAAACTCAAACGGCAGAGCTTCAGATTGGGTTGGAGGTGGCAGGAGCCAGCGTTTCGCTCCGATTACGTATTAAAAATGTAAGTTTTCGCACACTGCTCCAAGGCCGTGTTATTAATAGATGGTGATGGTGAATGATGGAATTGAAATGTTTTTAAGCCAACTGGGAGGAAAAAATGAGGCGTCGAAGCGATTAATCTCAGCTGTTATTTATAGAACACGTGTTAACACGACGTTAAGTCATTCGCAATTATTCACCTGAAACGTTCCGGACAAACCGATACACATTACATAAGTTTCAAGAATAAGAACAACCGCGCTCTCGCCGTATACCGTTTTTTTTGGGGGGGGGGGGGTCTTCGTGGCAGGAGGCTGGACCCACCAGCTCCTGGAGGGGTTTGGACCACATGCGCTCTGTGGCGACTCATTGTTATGCGTGGCTTAGCGTGAATGGAGTTATGCTTTAATAAGAGTCAATTAGGCCGGAGGCTCGCCGGGGAAATTTGCATCCATCGTTGGTCTGGAAGTGTTTTTATTACCATTTTTTTACTTTATTTATTTAGTGTATAATCACGCAGGTCAACAAAGAGCGCAATGTTTCAGTAACACGAGTAAAACACCTCAATGAACCCGTATTCACACACATATTTTAAAGCCTCGTGGTTGATGTTGAGTCATAATTAACAAATTAGTTTGGCAATCCCGCTTCCATATTAACGGCGCCGTGTTTTTTACGGCGGCGGGACCGAAAAGACTCGTTCCTCCTTCGGTCCACGAAGCGGCTGCAGGCGTCGGGCCGTTTGAAGTGCGTCTCAATCTTCCTCCGCGGACGAAAATATTTAGAAACTGTTTGAAATGGATCTCGTCGCCCCCCCCCCCCGCATGTAGGTTTCCCCCCCGCGGTGCTCGACGCTGGGAAGGGGAAGAGCGCCGAGAGCCGGCGGTCCTGGATCGAAGAGAAGAGTCTCATTCTCAAACAGACTTACTGGTAACGCGTCCAAACAAACACAGGCTCCTCCCCCTTTCTGCTCACTTTTACTTTGGATGATATTGATTTGATTCAATCGATTGACTTGTTTACCTCCCCCCCCTCCCTCGTCCTCCCCTCGCTCTCCCGTCCAGCGAGATGCCCAACTACGACGTCCTCATCCCCGTTCTGCTGAAAGAAGGCATAGACGAGCTGCCCAATCACTGCAAGCTGACTCCAGGTAAGCGACCAACCGGGAGGCGGAGCTATCCCAAACGCTGCCGTGTGTGTGTGTGTGTGTGTGTGTCTTATCGATCCATTCGCTGGAGGTGAGTCAGTTATTTCAGTTGAGTCATTTATCACAGAAAGCTCCACGATGCCACTAAACGAAGGATTAGCTCGTTGTGGAGTTGTTTGCGACGAGGCGCCATGGCAACGGGCCTCCACCTGAGATCCCCATAATTGGCTGTGGTTGGTCGGTGAGACAAATCTTTCCTGCCAGGTAGACAATCGTTATCCGGAGGGCAACTCCTCTTCCTTTGTGCCCGATGGTTAAACGAGCCGCAGACGGTTTATTTTATTCTATCTTTGGATGCCAGCCAGCGTTTGCAGAAAAATGTTACCGTCACGTCGCATCGAGCGCCGAAAGCTCCAATTAAAGGAGTTTGCTATAATGCGATATAACGAATATATCACTCCTCTGCTGCTTTCAAAGCGTAAGTCAGCAGCGCAGCCCGCGGGATGTGAGTCACACGACTTCAAATTAGGGACAAACACACACGAGCTCCCACAAACAGTTGTGGGTTTGATGCTGATGCGTCATGTGCAAATTAAGTATATTTCACAGCTTTAGTTGAATTTAAAAAATAAGGATGTGAGATCTGCTTGTTTTTTGTCATAACCTGGAGGTCTGTTAGCGAGAGCCCCCCCCCCCCCTCCTCCTCAACAAACAAAAGAAACTTTTCCTGCATTAAGTCCCAATTAGTGCCTCGACTCTTTCTGAATGTCTGCAAAAAAGCCTTAACACGCGTGTACGTGTTTCTCTCTCTCTCTCTCTCTCCTCCCAGGTGTGCCGCTGAGACCCATGTTGGCCCACCCCACCAAAGGCGTCGGCGAGGTGATGAAGAGGTTCGACGAGGCGGCGTTCACCTGCGAGTACAAGTACGACGGCGAGCGCGCACAGGTTTGTGTGTGTGTGTGTGTGTGTGTGTGTCGTAAGAACTGTAGTGCTTCTTTTGCCCTCGGCCTTCAGGCAGAGAAACTGAGAAGGGGGAGGGGGGGGGGTGAGGAAAGAGGCTAGACACGGGGGGAGGAGAAAGAGACCCTCCAGCTGTATTGTTAATTCTGGACAGTCATGCTTATAAAGTTCCTTTGAACTGCACTGAATTGAGAGAGACCCCCCCCACCCCCCCCCTCTGTCTTCAGTCTCACTGCAGTGGACAATACTTGGAACGGCCAGCAGAGGGACCCTAGATACACCACTCAAAGTGTGTGTGTGTGTGTGTGAAATATGTCCATTTCTTTTTGTTTATCGGAGACGTTGCTCGTTCATCAACAGGAGGAGAAGACGAAAGTTATTTGTTGTTCCCTGACTGTTGAAGCAATGCTACGTATCACGTGATAACGTGCGCATAGGAACCAAATGTGTTCATCTATTTTCATTCCGTGTCGACGTTCTGCCCACAGATCCACATTCTGGAGAGCGGCGAGGTTCGGGTGTTCAGCCGCAACCAGGAAGACAACACCAGCAAATACCCCGACATCGTCTCCCGCGTCCCCACGGTAAGACACTCCAGCACGCGGTGGGGCCGTCAGCTCGTTAACCTTCGTCTCTGTGGAAGATGATGGAAACACACTGATTGGGGTGCCGGGGGGGCGGGGGGGGGGGTCGAGGAAGAGCTCACCTGAAACTACGGCAGGCGGCCCGAGGTTGTCTGAGCACGCTCGCCTCCTTTGGCGCCGGCGTTTTAGAGGGACACGTTTTTTTTTTTCCCTCGAGCCCGGATGGAGTTTCATGGTGCTGCTGCAGCAGAGCGCATCCTCTATGTTGACCAGCAGGGGGCGACTCCTCTGCCCCCATAGACGTCTATGAGAAAAGGACTCTACGTGATCTTATGCTCTCAATCTCTAGTTTCAAGTCAGTTATCCAGCAGCACGACTGACCCGGTGTGAACCCCCTTCCTCCCCACCACCACGAGGGTCACGGCTGCAAAGCGAGAAGTTAACTTCTTCGGCGCTTCCCTTTCATTTCTTATCGCTCACCTCGCTCCATCACACTCATCACACTCCCCATCTCGTGGTTTCGCGTAACATCTGCCCTCTCCAGCTTCTTCCTCGCCGACTTTCACCTCTGTGCTTTTTTTCTTCTCCAAAACTTTAAGGCTCCGTGTCTCACCTGATTGGCTCTGTCTCTGTCCAGCTGTCTCCTTCTCGTGTCTCTGCGTCTCCTTTTTCTTCTTCATTACTTCTTGATGAAACCTGTTCTCTCACCTCCCTTCTCACTCGTCTTGTTCCTTCTCGTGTGCCTCCTTTTCCATCGCTCGACTCTTTGGCTCGGCCTCCCTTTTGATTTTCCCTCTCACCACTTCTCTTGTGACTTGGTGTCTTCTCACCTTTTTACATTTTTTTTATTATTATTTTTTTTAACACTTCTTTATCTCAGTCTTCCTTTTCCCAGTTTCCCTTTCCCACACGTTCCCCTTCTCCCTTTTTTCAGAAACCTTTTCACCCTCAGTCCTCCTCCTTCTCTCTTCACTTTTGCATATTCCTGTCGTTTGTTTTATCTCACTCTCACCTTTTTAATTTCTCACACTTTCCAAACTAAGTGTTGGGATAAAAGAAAAAAAAAAAAAAGTTCAACAAACAAAGACGTCATTTAAAAAAAGGAACAAGTTTTCTTGTTTATTTAAGCTGTGACCCCTTTTATTTATGACATTTAATTCACCGTGACTGAGCTGTAATGTTGTTTTTAATCATTTGTTAATCGTAAACACAACCGACAATTATGTAAAGAATCGTCCACGCTGTCGCCGACGCGATGGAGGACGGAGCCGCGCTGCTCTTAGTAGATCTTGCAGTGCCGTGCTGCATTGTTTTGCATATTAATGAGGGAAAACTAATTTCTCCCCCGAATCTTCCGTAGCGCCGTCGTGCCTCTCATTATGAATTGATATTAATACATTAACACATTAATTTGAACCCACATACATGAATGCATCACTCAGCCTAACGAGCATACGGGAGGTTTCCTGTTTGAGACGGCCTTTCACCTCTAGTCTCTAGTCGTCGACCGGGTCAAAGTTCATTTTAAGTGAGCGACCCTGCAGGTATAAATACACACCTAATGGGTCGATTCAACAAAACATGTGGCGACCGGAGGAGAGCGACCTGCAGGACCCGACACGGCTTCCAATACGTCTTTTTTAAAAGCGGAACACAAGTAGTGAGTCAATGCGACATCCCGACGATCCTCCGAACGCCGCAGCGGACGCTGCTTATGACGATTGTCAAGCAACGCGTTTCCTCTGCTTTGAAACGGCTCCTCTGCTCCCTTCAACAAGGTGACGAAGGACTCGGTGACGTCCTGTGTCCTGGACGCGGAGGCCGTGGCCTGGGACCGGGAGAAGAAGCAGATTCAGCCCTTCCAGGTGCTGACCACCCGCAAGAGGAAGGTACGTACGCTGCCGCGGGGAGGGAGGGCGAGGCGGGGGAGGGAGGGGGGCAATGAAATGCTCGGGGAGGTAAAAGGGCAGAAGGCAGCAGATAATGAGAGCGAGAAAGGGAAAGGAAAGATGGAGCGAAAAGGTTGAAGAGGGAAAACAAGACAGAGATGAAGACCAGAAGGGAGAGGAGAGGATGGTAATGGAGTGAAATGATCCGATGGACTGAGGGAGATGGACGGATAGAGAGAGCAGGGAGGGGGGAGGAGGGGGGGGAGACAGCAGTCAAATGAATCGGGAGGGGGGAGGAGAGGAAGGGGGGGGCTTCTGCGATCGCAAATGTCAGCAGGGTGTTTTTTCAGTTTTGATCAGTATAACGGCCTCTTTCCGCCACACCAATCACATTAGCGGGAAGCGGCGCCCGTTAGCTCGTCTCCTTCAGCGCGCGAGGCGGCATCCTTGGAAAATTAGGGAAGGAGGCGCGGCGGGGCCGATGTGGGGGAGCGCCGTAATGGAAATGATTATCCTGATGATTTTTTTTTGTGCTCGATTACGGTCGCCCGCCGCCACGAAATCACGATTATTTGTAATGACGGTTTGCTGCACAAACTGATTGTGCTGCCCTACGGCCATTTTGGAACAACGGCGCCGGCGTTTCGCCGCCGAGAGCGCCCCTCGCTGAAATGAAATCTTCCAGACGAGGAGATGAAACCCGATAGGAACTAATTAAACATCGTTTAATGGCGCAGGAGAAGTTTAATGAGGGAGTGGAGATGAAAGAGGGAGAGAAAGCTCGCAGCTTTTATTGTGCACGCTGGTGTTTTCATTTTGTCCATTGAGGGACCGAAGGGAACTTAAGGCGAGGTTAATAAATACACGTGTAACACCAACAAACGTGTGTGTGTGTGTGTGTGTGTCTTGTCGACGCGCCCTCGCAGGACGTGGAGGCCTCGGAGATCACAGTCCAAGTGTGCGTGTACGCCTTCGACCTCCTGTATCTCAACGGCGAGGTAAGACCTGCTGCTGCTGAGGGAAATGTCACCCAGAGATCTCCCTCCATCGCCGCCTTTGTCATTTCAACCCTGTGTGTGTGTGTGTGTGTGTGCGTGTGCGCTTGTTTATTGTTTGTGAGCGTCGCCCACTGAGATGCCAACAACCTCCCTGAATGCCAATGATGGGAGCAGATAACGATTGGAACGCTCAGCGTGTGTGCGTGTGTGTGTGTGTGTGTTCGTTCGTGATTCCAACCAAAACGTTCCGCAATCTCCAAACCGCGACCGGTCGGTTGTTTCCATCAGCCGGTGCTGCAGTTTTCCTGAGTGGATCAAGTGGCGGGGAAATAAAAGAGAGTGTGAAGTTGTGCCGTTTATGTAAATGTGAATGAATTCATTTTTCTCTGGATACACTTTCCCTTTTCTATTAATTCATTCAAATGTTAGGAGTTACCGAGTGATTCTCCTCGGTGCTGTTTTGGGTTGATTTGGCAGTTTTATAGAGCAGAAGAGGCCTCGACAGTCTTCAATGAGCACACGTTGTTTTTTCCAGATCTTAAGTACTTACTGTATATCTGAGTACTTGTACTCCGATCTAAGTACAAGTTCTTAGATCTGAGGACTTGCAGATACTGAGTGCCGATGTGGCTTCTTAATAGAACCATCACCATCAGAACAGCGCTGCACTTAAATGTCGATTTAGAATTTGAATGTTTGGGTCTGAAGCTTCGAGCCGGACTGTGAAGGACACGACGAGAAGCTTATGATTCATCATTAAAACCACTAAAGCCCCGATTGACTTATTAATAAAAATCCAATCCTTCATTTCCTCGCATTTGGATTGTGCATTATCTGCAGATAATGACTTTAAAAGTAAAATGATACAATTACATTATATTTTCTGTCACACAAACACTTTGGTTTTTGGGAGCTGGCGTATGTAACAATAGGAACTATAGGTAGGAACCATTGTTTAGTTCTGTGAGTCACACGGACTGTAATTGAGAAAACACTGCCTTGTAACCGGGCCGAGCAAGATGGACCGTACACGCGACGTGAAAGTTTAGTAAAGTTTACAACCCAGTGAGGTGAGACCTGGAAGAGTGTCCTCGTGTTTGTGATTAAGCACCGCATTATAACAGCGTGGCAGCGGGAGAGGACTCGGTCTGCGTACTGGTTTTCTCCGGTCTGAAGAGAGTTAACCGCTGCTAGTGTGATTCCATGGAGGGACTCAAGCCGCCACAGACGTTGTGTTTGGGCTCCAGCGACCTCTCTAAAACATGGAGGAATTGGAGGGATGAGTTTGTCCTGTATGTGGATCTGACAATGCCTGAAGCTGACGATGAACGGAAGGTAAAACTGTTCAGCTACCTTGTCGGCGAGAGTGGCAGAGAACTTTTGGATACCCTGATGGGCGACACAGCTGGGGATGCATGGAGGATGGAGGACATCATCGCAAAGTTTGATGATCATTGCAACCCCAGCGTGAACGAGATTGTCGAACGCTATTGTTTCTTCACGAGAAATCAGGGCGCCAGTGAACATATAGACCGTTATGTCACTGAACTGAGACTTCTGGCCAAAACATGCAACTTTGGGACTCTTGAGAGACTCGCTCATTCGTGATAGGATTGTGTGTGGTGGCAACAGCACGATCGTGAGAGAAAGGCTGCTGCGGGAGAAAAACTTGACACTGGACACATGTTTACAACTGTGCAGAGCAGCAGAGCTCTCCAAGGAGAACGTTAAAACCATCACCGGGCCGATGGGTGAAGAGGTGCATGCCGTGCAAGGGGCGCAGTAACAGTGGAAAGGCAACAACACAATGGAGTCTAGATTCTGCGGTAGAACACATGAAAGGACCAAACAGAAATGTCCGGCGTTCGGAAAGAAGTGTGCAAAGTGTGGCAGAGAGAACCACTTTGCTGCCAAATGTAAAGCTAAACCAGACCAAAGGAGGAAGAAACATGTGAGTACAATAGCAACAGAATATGTGAGTGATGAATATGATATAACATGTATCACTGTGACAGACACTGAGATAGTGGATGCAGTGGAGACAGACTTGGGCAAAGATGAAGACCCAGAGAGAGAACAGGATGTGAAAGATAACACTGCTAAAGAGGACAGTCAGCTTCTCTATGCTGGTATGCTACTAGGCAAAGACATGTTCCAAATAGACCGTGGTGCTAGTTGCAACATCATCCCCATTAACCTGCTGAATCCAGACACCGAGCTAGAACACTAAAAGTGTACTAGTTATGTACAACAAAAGCAAGCTGAAGCCAATGGAGAAATGTAACATTAAAATAAGAAATCCAAGAAATCACAAACCATATCGCTTGGAGTTCCAAGTGGTGAACACAGACGGTGCAGTGCCTCTGCTGCGTCGGAAAGCCAGTGAGGCGATGAAACTGATTAAAGTGCACCATGAGAATTTCATGGCAATAGACTGTATAATCACAACAGGAAAACCGACAACAGGGTGGACGATGGAACAAATCAAAACAAGTGATGCTGACGTGTTCACTGGAGGGTAAGCAAATCTTTTCCGGGAAAGAGAAGTAGTTCAGTCTTGTCGGGGTTGATTTTCAGATGGTGGGCGGACATCCACTGAGAGATGTCAGTTAGACAGGCAGAGATCCGAGCCGCCACCTGGGTGTCCGAGTGAGGGAAGGAGAGAATTAGTTGGGTGTCATCGGCATAGCTGTGGTAAGAGAAGCCATGCGAGCGAATGACAGCGCCAAGAGAGTTGGTGTAAAGCGAGAACAGGAGGGGACCCAGCACGGAACCCTGAGGAACTCCAGTAGTAAGAGGACAAGGTTCCGACACAGATCCTCGCCAGGTTACCCGGTAGGTGCGGCCGTCGAGGTAGGACGAGAGAAGGGAGAGAGCAGAGCCTGTGACACCAAGTTCCTGAAGGGAGGAAATAAGGATCTGGTGGTTGACCGTGTCAAATGCAGCAGAGAGGTCCAGAAGGATGAGGACAGAGGAGAGAGAGGCGGCTCTAGCAGTGTGGAGTTGCTCAGAGACAGCAAGGAGAGCAGTCTCTGTGGAGTGGCCTGCCTTGAAACCTGACTGGTGGGGGTCAAGGAGGTTGTTACAGTGGAGATAAGAGGAGAGTTTATTAAAGATAGCACGTTCAATGGTTTTGGACAAAAAGGGAAGAAGAGAGACCGGTCTGTAGTTGTGTTCTTCAGAAGGGTTGAGGGTGGGTTTCTTCAAGAGGGGGTTGACTCTTGCCTCCTTCAGAGAATTTGGAAAACAGCCAGATAACAGAGCGTTGTTGATGAGACAGGTGAAGAACGGAAGAAGGTCAGGTGCAATAGATTGTAGAAGATGTGATGGAATGGGGTCAAGAGGGCAGGTGGTCGGACGGGCAGAGGTTACTAGGGTAAGAATTTGGTTAGGAGAGAGGGCGGTGAAAGAGGAAAGTGAGGGCAAAAGAGGTGAGGTCGGTGGGACGCGAGAAGTAGGAAGTGGGTCTGAGAAGGAGTGATGGAATCAGTGATATCAGACAACGTCCCACAATACGCGTCCCAGGACTTCCAAAAATTCAGTGAACTGTGGGGATTTCAGCATGTGACCTCGTCACCTGGCTACCCACAGAGCAATGGCAAAGCAGAATCAGCTGTCAAGACGGCAAAGAGACTTCTCATGAAAGCCAAAGCAGCTGGACAGGATCCTTATCTTGCAATTCTGGACCACCGCAACACACCGTCACAGGGCCTGGAT
The DNA here is from genome assembly GCF_964276395.1 of Gasterosteus aculeatus. Taxonomy (NCBI): domain Eukaryota; kingdom Metazoa; phylum Chordata; class Actinopteri; order Perciformes; family Gasterosteidae; genus Gasterosteus; species Gasterosteus aculeatus. Next base: position 16,724,885 of record NC_135690.1, read on the forward strand.
AGTAGCCCAGCACGGCGACTACTCAGTCGCCGCACCAAAACACTGCTGCCAACGAAAGCAACCCTGCTCAGGCCGGAAGTCGTTCAGGTCAGCCAGAAGCTGAAGAACAGGCAGCAACGTCAGGGTACATATTACAACAGATCTGCTAGAGACTTGGACACACTTGCCACGGGTGACTGTGTGAGGATACAGCCACTCCCACCCAACGCTGTCTGGAGACTAGGCAGGGTGCTGAAGCCAGTTGATGGGAGGTCCTATGAGGTTCAGTTGCAATCTGGAAGTGTCATTAGGAGAAATCGCAGACACCTCAGGCGTGCACCTGGTGTGACCTTTAGTGACCCTCTCGATATGGAGATCAGCATTCCCAGTCAGCCACAGGCTGTGAGACATGAACCTGCAGAGTCTGTTCCTGTCCCTCACGGTGTCGCAGCAGAACATACACCCAGAGACACTGGTGGCGGAGACACCCGTGTCACGACCAGAGCCGGGCGCACAGTGGTGCAGCCACAGCGATATAAGGGCTGTGTGGTATCCTGCAGATGAATGCTGATGTTTACATGCACCGGACACGTGAAAAGTGTACAAGCGCCAAAGTTGTGGTTTATTTGATATTGTTGTGATCATTTGCACATTTCATGTTCTTAGCGAATGGTTGAGTGTTATCTCACTGTGAAACAAACGACAACAAAAACCACAAACAATCGACAACGGCGGCGTGTGCGATCGCGACGCCTCCAAAGGTGATTTATTATTTCTGATCCCATTACTTAGAAAGAGCGATGCACCCTGAACCCCGGGGCTGCAGGCTTCTCATTGTGTGCGTGTCTGTACGTGTCCAATGTCACAGTATCTGTGCGTGTGTGTGTGCGTGCGTGCGTGCGTGCGTGTGTGCGCGACTGTTGGGATGCTATTTCATCCTTGTCATCGCATCGCTCCAAGCTATGAAGAGGAAATGGTTGTAATGATGCACAGTTTTGTCATTTGTAATGATCTGTCTGTCTGTGTGTGTGTGCGTGTGTGTGTGTGTGTGTGTGTTTGTGTAGTCGCTGGTGCGGCAGCCGTTGTGTCGACGTCGCGCTCTGCTTAAAGAAAGTTTCTCAGAAGTGGAAGGAGAGTTCGTGTTCGCCCGATCCATCGACTCCGACAACACAGACGCCATCGCAGAGTTCCTGGAACAGTCTGTCCGAGGTGTGTGCGCCTGTGTGTGTGTGCGTGCGTGTGTGGTTCTTTGTGTGTGCGTGCGGCTGTGTATTTGTGGTAGTTTGTATTCATGATTCAGAGCTTCTTATTTGTTTTCCTTCTCGCTGTCCCTTTGTGTGTCTTGAACCTTTATGTTTGTTACATCGTGACTCATTGCATTTGTGTGTGTGTGTAATAGTCTTTGTTTGAAGTTTTTGTGAGACAGAGACACAACTAGTGTGTCGTACTGTTTTCTTGTGTTGTCCCCAGAACGTATCGGTTTGTCTGTGTGTGTCAAACGGAGACAAAGACCTTCATGTATCTTAAAGATAATCTGTTAATTTCCTTTCTGCACAACTAGAATCGTGTTTTGGTGTATTAATGTGTGTGTGTGTGTGTGTGTGTGTGTGTGTGTGTAGACTCCTGTGAGGGTCTGATGGTGAAGACGCTGGAGAAAGACGCCACCTATGAAATTGCTAAGCGCTCACACAACTGGCTGAAGGTGTGTGACACCACTTCAAAGCCTCTCATGACAGAAACAAATACATTTATGCGTCTAATTTAAAATCTGCTTTTGTTCCTCTATTGTTGTCCGTCCCGTGTAAAGTTAATGTCGGAATCTTCTCCTATGAAGGAGTGGAGCGGCTGATCTGAAATGCATTCTTTAGTTCTCTCTTTTCGCGAAGCCGGCTCCACGTTCTCCGTTCTTCACGCTCAGAATCACTTTACACTGAGATCCCAGTTTCCAGATGTGGTGCTCCGCCGCGTCGCGTCCTCTTTGTGAACCGTGCGCGTTGTGCTCCGCCCCAGCTGAAGAAGGACTACCTGGACGGCGTGGGCGACACGGTGGACCTGTGCGTGATCGGCGCCTACCTGGGGAAAGGCAAGCGGGCCGGCGCCTACGGGGGCTTCCTGCTGGCCTGCTACGACGACGATAACGAGGAGTTCCAGTCCGTCTGCAAGGTGGCCGTCACGCAGCAACACACAAATCTATTCACACGTCCAGCCCAGAGAACCCAAAGCAAACATCTCCCAGGAGAAGCGGCTCGAACGGAGGCTGTCGCCTTTGTATCTTATGTGCTTTTCGTCTCTTTGCAGATCGGGACGGGCTTCAAGGATGAAGATCTGGAGCAGCATTACAAGTTCTTAAAGGTACGACGTCACTGCTTTCCCCACATTGGGGCCTTTTGCTGCTCCAAAGCTACAGGCTCTTCTTCGGTCGAGGTGGAAGGAGACCGAAGCGGCGCCGCTTGAGGTCCCTTCCTTGTCCAAGAAATCACTCCCTCGTCGACGGCTTCAATCGGTCCAACTTTCAGGATCTAAATGGGAACGACGGTGTGCAAACGTTCCTGAAATAAAACCCCAATATCATTTGTGAACTGGCGCCTCCAGGTAGCGGTTTCGTGATTTCATGAATACAGGCACAAACTTCGCCGCCCGCCGTAACCTCACCGCCGCGGTGGAGACGCCGGGGCTCAAACTGCTGCGCGGTGCAGAATGCCACGGAAGCGCTGATTGGGAAGCCGGCCCCCCGGTGATTGGTAATAAGACCCCCCATCTGTAGGTGATGGATGGGGAATTAAGGCGAGCTGCTGGCGTGGTCGATGATTGACTGCTGCTGCACTCGTCTGAGTGGCGAGCTGCACACCAACCCCCCCCCTCCCTCCCCAGACTCTTCTTGTTCTCACTTTCCCCTGTTTGCCGGCTTTTAACTAATCAAGAAAACAATCGGGCGACAGAACTCGGCCTGAACTACATTTTACTTCCATTCATGAGGTGAATTATTAATAAAGAATCGGTCCTTGGTGGGTGAGGAAAGTCTTCATCCACTAAACAAAGACAGAGAAGTTTCTTTTATTAGTTCTTCACACCATAAATGCTGCACAGTCTGCAAGAACGCTGGAAGCAGCAACCCCCCCCCCCCCCCCCCCCCACAAAGGCCCTGAGGGGGGCGGCGCAGCGAGGGCTCGGGGGCGTGAACGACACGAACGTTTGAGGGAAACGGCTCGGACGCATTGTGGTCGGCGGGACCGGATTCCGCCGGCTCGCCGCATGAGAGCGTCGCTGGAATAACTCCAGTATGAATAATGTGTGCGAGGGAGCGAGTCCTCCTCTTATTACTTAACTGTGACCCAGTTCTGTGGACGCCGCCGCAGTCGGCGCCGCGCTGTCGGCTCCGGCGGCTGTTTTTTAAAACGCACCAAACTGATCGCTCGTGTCAGAATATGAAACGGCGCTATTAAATATTGCAGAGGTGCGCTCACAGGAACGGTTCGGGGGGGGGGCTGGAGCTGCAAGGTTATTTCTGATTTTATTTCTTTTACTTTTTTTAAGAGATGAATATCAGGCAACGAAAAGCGTGCTCATCAACCGAGTGGGTGTGCGAGTGGTTTCCCTGTGAGGGGGGGGGGGCAGCTTCTCTGAATACGCTTTATTATTATTATTATTATTATTATGCCAGGTCACCTCGTTGCTTTGCCCTATTTTGCTTTCCTTTTCTGCAGCTGACGTGTGTGTTTTCATCCTCTAGGAGCACATTCTGCCCAAACCGCGCGCCTACTACCGCATCGACCCGGGGGCGGAGCCCGACGTGTGGCTGGACGCCGTGCAGGTCTGGGAAGTGAAGTGCGCCGACCTGTCGCTGTCGCCCGTCTACAAGGCCGCCATGGGGATGGTCAGTGTGTGTGTGTGTGTCTGTGGGGGGGCGCGCAGCGCACTGATAAAGTCTCCTCGTTACGGTCCGTCGCCTACAACGAAAAAGTCACAATTAGAGGCTCGTAATTGAGTTATTAAAAAAGGTTGTAAAAGATGCTGCGTTTAATGGAACAGATCCTTGTTTATTACCCGCTGCACATCATGGCCCCGCCCCCCTGGTGCTCATAAAGGGCCCGCCAGAACTTTAACAGTTTCCAACACTCACTTTAGCACCGGTTGGAGCTGGAGGACGCCGAGGGGGAGGAATTCTATTGGGAAACATTTCTAAGAGGAAAAACCAAACATCTTTGCATATTTCTACTACATTTCATTAAAGATTCATCACAGTTTAAAGGTTTAATTTGTCAAACCTTAAAGGTACAACCTTGAGTTGAGCAAACAATGCTGAGTTAATTTGTGGCGTCATGGACAGGTTATATACGGCTTTAAACTGCACGTCGCTACGTTTCCCCTCCAGAAGAGGACATTTCAGCTCTCGTGTTCCAATCATCGCCACAACTCTCGCCGCGTGTTTCCACAATTACTCCAAACAATTGGCAATTAATCACAATTTGCTCATCAGTCCCCACTTGTCCTGCGAGGCTTCGGCCGATCAGCTCGGCTAATCTGCGCCTGTTGTTTGGTGCGAGGAGCTTTTTAAGCCAACAGATGCTGCCGGTTCCATTAAAACACCCGACGCCTCGTCGATCTCTTTCATCGTCTTTCTGTTGTGAGCTTTTATTATTTTTACAACTCGAGAATTGCAATAGCATCTTTTATTCGCATACACGTACAACGCATCCAAAAACCGTTTCCTTCAGCTTCCACATTTCAAGGTAATCTGCGAATTTAAGCCGCAATTAATTGAAGTAGAAAGAATTGAAACGATCGAAAATCAATAATAAAACTAGCTTCAAAACTTAAATTGAAAGCTACATTTAGGGGTGGTATGTTTTACTTTTCATTGATCGCATGGTTGTTACTGACTGAGTGCGTTTTCTCCCCCCAGGTGGATCCAGAGAAGGGCATTTCTCTGAGGTTTCCCCGCTTCCTTCGGATCAGAGACGACAAGAAGCCCGAGGACGCCACGACTGGAGCTCAGGTAGGTCGGCTCGGCTGCGGCGGGGGCCAGAGAACGGGGAGGGGGGGCGGGGGGGGTCGAGAGGTCATCCGAAAACCAGAGCTTCAGGAGGTCAGACGGGTCGGCCTGGTGAACACCCGTGTGATTTGTTTTTTTCAACACGTATGAAGCATCTTGTGTCACCGGCGATGTCGTGCGTCTACCCGCCGTAACAACGGAGGGCGAAAGTGTAAAAACAACTGGAACGCCCGGAGGCTGAAAAGCACAAAACGCAAAGGACGAGCTTTTAAAAAAAATGTTGCCGTTGATTCATGTAGCGAGCGCAGCCATTTAACAGCCAGGTGAAGCAGCACCTCGGGAGTCTGGGTAATATATATTGTGAGGCAGCACAACAGTGAATTATACAAGAGAAAGAGGTGCAGGTCAGCTGTACACACACACACACACACACACACACACACACAAGCGTTCACGTGAGGCTTTTATTTCCCCGGGTGACTCCAGCATGTGTGAACATCTGGGCGCGGCGGCCGTGCGTCTCAACCAGGCGTTTAGTTGGAATCATTGAAGCTGCCGTTTTACCGGCTCCTCGTCGTTTGTCGGCCCAAACGTGAATTGAAAATGAAGCGGTGGCTCCCGCTTTGATCGCTTTGTCACGAGCGGGACCGTCCTCCGAAACCCGAGCGGCGCCGCGGCCCCTCGGCGTGCGAAGGCACCTGGGCGCCGTTCGTTTAATAAGGTCTGATTGCCCGGTACAATGCCGGCGCTCACCGACTGGAATAAAGGGCCGTCTGTTTCTTCTCTCGGTTATTCTGCCGACAGGACTGTGCCGCTCTGTGCCGCTCCTCGGGGGTTCGGCGGGCGGTTTTAAAAAGGAAACCCCGACTTCCTCCCGAGTCAGAAGGAACGAAAAGTCGCTCGGCTCCGGGCTTCGCCCTCTTAATCCCGCGTCCTTGTCTCTCCTCACTGTGCCGCCCCGCTGATGCTGCTTATTCTGCGTGGAACCAGCTATTCACACATTATTCATTGTCCCCCCCCCCTCCCCCCCTCCCCCCTCTTCAAACCCTGTCGAGCTCAACTGATCACAACCTCCGCCTCCCAGTCAGCAGCTGGGACTCTGACTTCAAAGCTGCGGTTATGAATAATCAAACTGTCGTTATGAGCTTTCCCTCCTGATGTTACTGACTTGACTCGGCGAAGCTTCTCTTCCCTCCTGGCGTCAGGCTTCCACGCACGCCGCTAATGCAACACCCCCCCCCCCCCCTCCCCTTTTCTTCTATCAGATTGCTGATTTGTACAAGAAGCAGCAGCAGATCCAGAACCAGGGGGAGAAAGCGGACCCGGAGGACTACTACTGATCGCCCGCAGTCGGCGGCGGCGGATAATGCTGAACAGCGCTTTCAAAATAATTGTAAATAGCTTCTTTCTTTGTGTAATGTCGATGGAAATAAAGGCGCTTGCCAGTTTTGGGCATCCTGTTGTTCCTGTGTATCGATTTTGTCGAAGCAGCTGCCTTTTTTTGTGGGGGGGGGAGCCAGAATTGCCGTAAACAATTCGCCACGTCCGGAGCACACGGATCCCAGAAAAGCCAAATTGACTCGGCGGTGAAAGCAAACCTGCTGCTCGTAGATCTCCATCTGGGAGAATAAAGGGCCGAGAGAAACTCCCAACGGTGAGGGCCGCATGCCAACGTCCTCCTCAAGCACTCCGGTAAGCAAAGTGCATTCTGGGTGGTGCCCAGGACAACATCCGCCCCCCCGTTATGACAAGTAGAAGAAGACGCAGGGAGCCGACAGCCGCACAGAAAGAGAAGCACTCACGGCGCTCACTGGATGATGGAGATCCACCAAGTGTCCAGCCAGAATCAATCACCATTGGAGGGAGGGGGGGGGCGGGGGGGGAGGGGTCACTTTGAGAGCCAAGGACGGGAACGTTTGGTTGACGTCCACAAAAGGTTTCGGCTGCTCGAGAGCGAAGCTGCTCGTATTCCTGCAGAATAAACCCTGACGGTCCCGACCGGGGCGACTCGATGTCCCACCATGAATTGTGATCACCAGTCTGAGCTGTACGTCCCCCCCCCCCCCCCCCCCTCCAGAGAATATCTGCTTATAGTTTCACATCATCTAAAAAGATCAATTCGAGCTGCGGCTCGGCGGAGTTATTCAAACCGGTTGTGTTTGTCGGCCAAGTTTGGCTTTCATACCATTCATACAAGTTCTCCTTCATGCAAACCCCCCCCCCCCCGAATTGCAACAACATGAAGCCCCGCAGGCCGCGTGTTCTGACCCCGTGGGGAGGGGTTGGGGTCGGGAGGGGGGGGTTGCGTACTCTCGGGTCGACTCGCGCTGTTTGTTTACACGTGCGGAGCGGTTTGTGTTTCCTGTACTCGAGTGCTCGTGAGGTCGCCGTCTGCTCTCTGGGTGTGCAAGTATGCATGCTGATCGGCTGGTGGTGTGTGTGTGTGTGTGTGCGTGTGTGCGTGTGTGTGCGCGTGCTGGGGGGGGGCGTTGGCGTTTGAAGGACGCCATTGTGGTACAGTAATAATGGAAATCCCATATTCAGATTTGCTGCCCTCTCTGTCTGCCACCCTCGTTTATCTGCAGCGTACTCTCATCTTTATCCATATTCACTTCTCCCTTTTCTCACCAGTTTGCTCTTTTAATACTTTCTCCTCTCTTCTTCTTCTTCTGACGCTCGTCGTGGATCTCATCACCTCGCGTCTTCATCTTTTTTTTTTTTTTTTCAAAGTTAAAAATAAAATCTGAATTTCAAATGGCCCCGGTTGGCCGCGGCAAAAAAGAGCCAATTGGGAATCAAACGAGCAGCGCAGCGTGAAATATTAAAAATGCAAATGCGTAATGAATTCAGTTCCATATTGATGCGGCCTTTTGTTGTGAATTGAGGTTGACCGCGTTCTCTCCCGATGTGTGTTTGTCTTTGTGCACCTTTTGTGTTGACAGCCAACGAGACGTTACCGGATCCGCTTCCTCTTTTCTGTGTGTGTGTGTGGCTTTGCTTTGCTTTTGTCATCTCTGTGAAGGTGTGTGTGCCTGGTTAACTGCCTGTGTGTGTGTGTGTGTGTATACCGTGTTTACCGAGGGGGGGCAGATGCCTGCAGGGCGTCGCTGCACAGAGGCCTCCATCTCCAGCGAGGTCCGAGCAGCTGCGCTGTTGGTTCACATCACGTCACGCCGGATCCCGCGGGGCAGCTTTGCATTTGCAAAAGTCTACCTGCTCGCCGCTGCTGTTACATAAGTAGCTGGGAGGGGGGGGGGTGGAGGGTTGGTGGAGCATGATATGTTAAAAATAAAAACCCCTCCCCAGAAGTGATCTGTGGTGTCGCGACAGATGAAAGGCGAGCTGAAGATGCTCCTCCGCTGAAACTGTCCCTGCTGTGTCCCTCTTTAAAGTCCGAGGAAGTGTCCCCTAAAGCAGCTTTATGGATTACCTCCAAGCGCAAAGAGAAAAGGGGGAGAGGAGGAGGAGGAGGTGGGGGGGCATCTACAAAAAAGAAAAGCCAGGTTTCACCTCTCCCCGTCCTTTTTGTGTTCCTCTCTCTTCCCCCCCCGACCCGTTTCTCCCACATGAGCGATCTGTCTTGCTCACAATAAGCCTTTCTCCACCCCGAGAACAATACGTTTGTTCTCCTCCACCTCCTCCCCCGATGCCTCCATCCCTCTCTCCATCCCTCCATCCGTTTGTTCGGTGCTCTCTGTGACATCTCTGCCATGCCAGGGCCCTCGAGGGAGGGAGGGAGGAGAGGGAGGGACAGGCCCCGCCATTGTCCCCGGACGAACCCACGGAATATCAAGAGTGTTTTTCTTGAGCAGGAGGGCCGAGCGTTGGCCAGTAACCTTTCGGATTTGATGATGTCAGCCCCCCCCCCCCCCCCCCTCCCACACACACTATTTTCGGGCCCTTTAAACGATTTCCCCCGTCCTCCAGGCTCGGCTCTTAACAGGGTATTATGTCCTCGACAGAAGAGGCTGGGCAGGACTGTGTGCACTGGGTGACTCATCGCCGGCTCTTCATCAGCTCAGTGCCAGTTGTGTGCAGCTGTGCCAGCGAGTCCTCCAAGTTAATCGACGTTGTATTGTTCGTAAATGCCCCCCGGAGTGCTCTTCCCCCGGGAGGACGTCGCCCGTCCGTGCCTCCTAAAATCATTACAACTTCTCGTTGTTAGACATAAATGAAAATGAAGCCTCTTAGGCCGAGTCCGCTGTGGATGAGGTCGCGGCTCCGCCGTACTTGAAGGCAGGTGAATGGCGGCGTTAGCGTGCTAATTCTGCGGGCGGCGAGCGCGCAAACCACATCCTATTTTAAACTGTGGCCGTGGCCTCCAGGACCTCGACCACAGGGGTCCGAAAAAGCCATCTCGGCAACGCCGAAGAGGTGGAGCCAAACGCCGAAGAGGTGGCGACAAAGCAGGCAGCTAACAGCTAGCAGCTAACAGCTAGCGCCCCGAGTCGACGCCCGCCTATCAAAGCGACCGAGACACTGTGACTTTTTAATTTATGTTAAACAGGTGAGATTCAGCCGCAGTTCAGTTGTCGTGAACGGAGAAATCATTTTTTCAGTCTGTAAGCACGTTTATTTCCGCTACGATCCGACGACGATCGAGCGTCACGGCTGAATAAACACGAGGACTCATTTCAAATTCCAATTTTAAATTTCCAGTTTTGCAAACAGCTAATTGAGATTAGCCCCCCTGAGATACAGGTACTCGCCTGGTCGGGGATCACTGCTCTTGAGATAACGTATGTCGGCACGTTCCTGATCGTTTTTTTGTGGCATGCTTCTCTTCTTCAGATCTTTTTTTAGTCAGCGGGCTTTGAACCGGTGTCCTTTCATAAAAACCTCGATGGCTGCTCATGTAATCTTTATGTAATCCTGCCTTCTGGCCCTTAACTTTTGACAGTTTTCTGGCCAATTGCTCGCCATGGCTCATTAGCCGTATTTGGTTATGGAAATGTCTCGCTTGATTATCCGACGCCCGCAGCACAACTGTGAGCCGACCTCGTGGTTTTACGAGAGTACTCGGTGATTGGTTTGCGATGGCGCCGGGGTTTTTTTTGCCTCCCCCCCCCCCCCCCCCCCCGCCGCCCCAGCACTTGATAAGTGCTTCACTGTGAGGGTAACGGGGTCCATCGGATCGTTGTTGACGGTCATTAGTGTTGATGACCTTTTGGGGTGTGCACATCCTCCCCCCCCCCCCCCCCCCTCGTCTTAACCGGGCAAGAAACCCTCAAGCCATCGCTCCCCTTTCACAGAAGCCCAAAATCCCCCTCCTGCGAATCTGCCAGCCTGCCTTGTGAACTGCTCTCAGATCTGTGACAAACACACTCAACATTATAGACAAATTAGACACGGATGGAGTTGACAAGAGCCGCTAACATCTACAGCTCGGGACGCTTTCCCAGACTGCGATTATCCCCGGCCTTGTTTCAATGTTCTTTCCTCCCTGCTGCCATTGGAAATAATTCCATGTCAAAGAAAATTACAATATCTCAAGTAAATACGCTGTGTGAATTTCTACGGGTGTCTAATGACGCGCCCTCGCCAAACGCAGGCCCAGGCCGCGATGGGGCGGCGAAGGCGAACCGCGATGGGTTGGAGGCCGCGGGTACCGCGTGTATTCAGTCGTCTCTGCGCCAATTGATATCAAGCCTCGTCCACCTCAATGCCGCTGTCCTGCAGCAGAGGACTCGTGTGTAACTGAGCAGAAATCGCTGTACGGATCGCCTTTGGTGCCTCCCCCCCCCCCTCCTCCCCTGGTCTCCCCTCTCCTCCACCTCTCCTCCACCTCTCCCCGCTGTATAATTTAGCTGCAGATAAGCTCTCCGGCTCCTACGGTAGAGTGCTATACACCGCTGCCAGCTGAAGGAACGGGAGGGGGGGGGGAGCTTTGCTCTATATGTGATACAGTTTCTTCCTGCCAAAGCTGAGCCCCTGCCATCGTCATTCGGCGCTTCGGAGTTTTTGGGATCTCGCCACGTTCTGCACCTGCCAGGCTCATAAAGAGCCCCCCTGTTTCCCCCGGCGCCTGAAGGCGGGATCTGCCGTGATTGTTAAGGATGTCGCGATTTAGACGTCCGAGCCAAAGCTTTAGACAGCCGAGGGCCGCCAACAAGTTGGCAGATGGTCCCGTTTTTCCGTTCAGCTGATCCGTCAGCCGGGGGTATTTGCGGCGTCGAGGCGAATGAGCGTTTTTGCGGATTTTTTTCACAAGTGGCGAGGAATTTACGCCGCGGCCTCAAGTGTAAGCGGAGGCAAGTCGATCTCGACGCTCTGCAGGCGAGATCCCGGATGAGCAGGCGCTCAATGAAAGTGGACGTCGTTGTCGAGTGGCTCCTCGGCTTTCGCTCTTATCGTATTGTGTGCATTACCAACAGAGGGGGGGCGGGACTCCCATCACGCCTGACAGGATTTATACTTCATGTTGGGAAACTGAGCATCCGGCTGGCGTCCCGTTCGTGCACGTTTACGACGTGTGACAGAACGACGGAACGAGGCCTCTGCTGAAACTCCCCGTCCATGCCTCCGGGTCCGCCGCCGCCTGGGCCCGATGTTTGGCGCCTCTCGTCCCGTCCCCGCATCAACCCGTCTATATATAGCGGCTCTCGCCCCCACTCTCTCCTCCGTCTGTGTTACTGGAAGAGCTGGGCGGGCGGGCGATGCGATTTTTGAATGCGCAGCCTTGTCCCCAAAAAGCCGGCAGGGAGAAAGAAAGAAAGAAAGAAAGAAAGCGCTATTGACCGGCCGGCGGACACCAGTCGGCCCCAGTCCCCCCCTCTCTCCTTTGTCCCCAAGTGCTCGACGTCAGCAAACGGCAGGAATCCGGCGAGAGGGAGGACACGGGGGGGGCAAAGAGTCGGGGCTTTGTTTGTTACGGGGCCCTCGCCGGCCCGGTGAAAGTGCACGGAGAGGAGAGCGAGGGGACGGAGGGGAGAGAGCGCCGCCGGGCCGACCTCGCTGCAGGTCACCCCACCCCCCCCCCGACTTCACTGTAAACAGTCATATTTACATATGGGCAGCGATCACATGCAAAGGGCCCGCAGATGGTCCAACACTCACTCAGACACACACCTCGCTCACGCCCACACGCCAGGCGCTGATTAGTTCTCCCTCTGAAGGGTGTAATCTCACACCTATTGCCCCCCCCCCCCCCCCCCCCCCTCCTACGTTCGCACCGCGTCTTCGTGCCGGTGAGCCAGGTGACTCCCCTCCACTCCACGAGATAATGTGTGTGCTTTGTTTCAACGTGGGGCGAAATGGAGAGAATCGGCAGGAGCGGGTGGGGTGAGATGGGGGAGGGTGGTGGTGGTGGTGGTGGTGGGGGTGGGGGGGAAATGGGCCGGGCCGGGCCTCTGCGAGGGGTGTGGTTGGGTATAAACCGGCGGACAGTGGGTTTCCTGTTGTTGTCCCCGGTTCGAAGCCCTCTGTCCCGGCGTCCTCCACTCCTCCGCTCTCCACTCGCCTTCCTCTCGCCTCCTTCCACTCGCTCCTCGGCGGGACTCTTCCCCGACAGACTCCGTCCTTTGGGAGCGCCGCAGAAGCCAGACACCATGCTGACGTTTTTGGCGCTGGCGTCTGTTGTCCTGCTGGGAATCGGTAAGAAAAGAAGAAAAAGAAACTTCTTCTCCGTCTTCTTTGAACTCTTTTTTTTTTTTTTTTTTTTTATTCAAAAAAGCGAAGATGTAGAAATAATCTTTCACTGATGTGGGGTCAAAGGTTAAGTGAGGATTTGAAGAAGAGCGCATTTTCTGTGTTTTCTTTTCACCGCATACCTGAATACTGATAGAATTGGTAATAAAATGCGTCAATGGGCTTAAGAAGGAACTAATTGATCTTCCTCGACTCTGGCTTAACACTTGATTTAATGTCTTAGCATTTCGGGTCACCTGTGTCCTCCACAGGTGACCCCATGCGAGAGTTTCTGCTCTCAGGCAGGCGGCTTTCTTTCCTCCACCCTCCCCGAACCCCCCCATAGATATTAGTCAGGTTTTTAATTACAGCGAGAGGCCACACGTTCTGAGTGAGTGAACAACACAGAGAGGATGCTGTGCAGCCCCCCGGGGGGCTGTTTGACACGTCCGGGGTGTTTTTTCAGGGAAGTCAAATATTGATTTTTTTTCTTTTTTTTGCGGCCAAAACCAAATTAACATCGATCGTTTGATATTATTCAACCATAAATAGCACATGCGATTAAGCCAACGTAATCCATATTAATGGAGAAGAGGATCCCCTTTGATTTACGGAGACCAGCACCAATATTCCAGCAATAATCCAAATGTTTACTCAGTGCATCGCTCACTGTGTTTACACTGTGTGTGTGTGTGTGTGTGTGTGTGTGTGGGGGGGGGGGGGCATATTTTGAGATTTATAGAAGTGTAATATGCAAAAGCCTCATTATCACTTATGGGTTGTGATCGGCGTTTTTTTTGTCACGTGCACGACACCTGCTTCCTTTCCGCAGGTTGTAATTGTAGGCAGACTATGTGTAATTCGTCACGTATGACATGTCTGGTGTCTCCCAGTCCCCGAGCAGACCCAAGCCATAGTGATTTACACCGGGTGGGAGCGCCACGCCCTGCTGGGCTCCGACGTCCGGCTCTCCTGCTCCTTCTTCTCCTGGCGCTGGACATCGGAGGACGTCACCTTCTCCTGGACGTACAGGCCCGACGGCTCCCGGGACAGCATCTCTGTGAGCGCCGCCCCCCCCACACACACACTCGAACTACAGTCCACTGGTTGATAACGGTACTAACATCGTCCTGACTGGTGGTCCTGGTCGGCGTCAGACACAGAAAGCCGGCAGGACGTGTGTGACGTCACCGAGGCCGATCATCTTACCACCAGATGAACTTTGAGTAGAACAGAACAGCCGAGTTGAAAGTCATCAAAAAAAAAGAATCCCGGTTTAATCCGACAAACACGGATCTTTTCCGCCTCGCGAGTGCAGCAGACGTGTCCGAACTCAAAGCAAAGAAACGTCTCGCGCACTTTCCCAACTCTCTCTCGCCGCCCTTTCATTTCACCCTCCCCGCCCTTATCGTTCCGCCATCTCCCCAATCTCTCCATCTCGCCGTCCCGACTGCGCCTCCCTCCGCCTAATCTCCTCCTCCACAGCCCTGCCTCCTTTGTCCCTCCCCTCCACTCTCATTGCCTCCTCCCTCACCTCCACCGCTTTCATCCGCCTTGAGCAATGCCCTCGCTTTGAAACTAGACCCCCCCCCCCCTCTCCGCTTATCTCGTGGCGCTCATTTCTTCACCCGCCGCCACAGATTCACGGTTTCACACGTCCGTCTGTTTTCGTGGCGCAGTTGTCCTTTTTAAAACGCGGCGTTGACAGGACTCCAACCTTCAGCCACGCCATTTTTAATTAGTCGGTCACCGAAAACCTAAACCACATTTGACGTAGTGGCCGTGACGTCACCCGTTGGTCCCTGGACCGCCGTTTTGAAGCCCAAAGTCGCCATCTTGGCTTTGCCAGCTGAGTGCATTCAAAATGTTACGATTCACTTTGATGAAGTCAAAACACATTGTGACCGGCACCGGACCTGTCAATCACAGTAAGCCCCGCCTTGAAGCATTCTCCACTTTGTGGCCTATTTAACATCTAAATGAACATCACGCTGCCTTGAAGGAGACTAAACGTTATATTTCCCTCAAAGCCGATGAGCTTTTGGTTTCACTTTCACAACTTGTCGATGCTAATGCTGAAGGTCCTGACCTGCTGAAACACTAACACAACAATTCCCTCTCAGAAAAAAAAATGCTAAATGGGTTCTAAACTCAAGCCGCCACTCGATAACGTTAAATAGAGAGATTTTTTTAATTACGGCTGCTGATATCAAATTAGTCAAATGTTACAGTTCTTGCTCGTAGTGCCACAGAGAATCGCCCGCTGACTCTTTTGGTCCGGTCGCAGATCTTCCACTACACCGGCGGTATGGCCTACGTGGACAACAAGGGCCCCTTCAGGGACCGCGTGGAGTTCGTGGGGAACCCGGGCCGCCGCGACGGCTCCATCCTCATCAAGAACCTGGACTACGCCGACAACGGGACCTTCACCTGCGACGCCAAGAACCCCCCGGACATCGTGGGCCGGCCCTCCAGCGTCCGCCTGCTGGTGTTTGAGAAGGGTGAGATGGGTGTGGGGGGGAGGCGGCGAGGGCGGGGGGCGGGGGAGGCGGTTGACAGTCATCCAGAATCAAATTCCCCAGCATGTAAGATCTAATTCCCGCGTTGTCTTACATCTGCTCGTTAGCTTTCCACTGAGCCCATATGGTGCATTTTGGGGGTAATTTTCTTCACCAGAAGCCAAACTGTTCTCAATTGTTGTTATAATCACTGCAAACTTTGAAATGAATCTCAATTTTCGCCGTGCATCAGTCCAACGCGGGCGCCGCGTGCAGGTCGCTTAGAATTCCTCGCACCAGTCCCGTTAAATAAAATCAATTACAATTTTTTTTTTATCTCTTTCTCTGTTTGAGATCGCTATCGCTGCCTCGCTTTCACTACTTTCTCCTACTCGCCTCCTCTTCCCTCTCTCCCCCATTGTTCTCTCCCCCGTCTCCTCCCTCCTCCTCCATGACTCCTTGCTCTCACCTTCTACCTCTCCTCCTTTTCACTCGGATTCTTTACTTTCATTCGCTTCACCCTTTGCTGCCCTTGTCTCTTTTTTTCGTTCATCGACTTCCCTCCGAGTGACGTTCCTCTCGCCCCCCCCCCCCCTCCTCCCCCCTCAGTGCCCATCCAGGCCGGCGTGATCACGGGGGCCATCATCGGCGTGGTGCTGGGCCTGCTGGTGCTCATCGTGGTCATCTACTACCTGATGAGGTTCCTGGTGGCGCGCCGCGTCTTCAGCCTCAGCGTCAGGTCAGTGCCCGGCCCGTGGCCGGCGGCGCTCTGCCGGTCGCTCTCGTGCCGGGGACTGGAGCGGAGGCCGGAGCCCATCCCTGGCACCGACACCTGCGTGGCCAAGCGGGCGTAGTTTGGATTCGGCCGGGAGTTCGGGTTTTTTTTTTTTTTGGGGGGGGGGGGATTGGAAGGAAAAAGGAGCCGGATAAGAATCCGTCATTTAGATTTAATCAGAGAAAACAGTACTGCTCGCGTCCAAAAGCGAGATGATTAAAAGTAGTGAGGCGGAAGATCCAGAGTGGATAATCCACCAGATCATGAAGATGATGGGATGCCAATCCAATCTCACCAGATCTTAACGCATCTGGCCCCCGGGGGCAGCGGTATGGAGGGTGGGGGGGGAGACGGAGTTGATGCCGTCACGGCTGCCGGGCGATGCTGCCCCGTGACCACTGGAGGGAGAGATAGATTCGACATCCTGACATTGTCTTTTCTTCTGTCCCCTCCAGCAAACATGGCAAGAAAAAGAAGGAGGGATCACAGCAGAGACAGGCAAGTTCCCCTCCGCTCCTCCCCGAAACCCCCCCATCCTCGTCTTTCCTCCATCCTCCCCCCCCACACGCTCCATCACCCGACGCCGACAAACACCCCAAAAAATCTTTGTAATTCCGGCTCCTGGGGGCCCGACTCCCCCTGAGAGCCGGCAACAGCAGAACCACGAGCCGTTCAAACTCTAATAACTGTGTTCAAGCTGATAGAATTCCTGTGCCGCGTGGTGGTGGTGGGGGAGACGGGGGGGGGGCGGCGTGCCACCTCTGATCGCTCTCTCCCTGGTGGCCCTCCCCCCCGAACGGCGCGAGTAAACAGCCACGGGGGCCAAGAGCTAGTGTGAAATGGCCGAGCCGCGCTATAGCTGCCTTGAATGGGATGGAAGGGAGTGAGGGAGGGGGGGGGGGTTTCGCCGCTGCCAGCAAAGGAATTGGGATGCTCCCCCCCCCCCCCCTCCCACCTCGCTTCCTCGTGGGAGAGCGATAGCCCCCCGAGTGGTGGATTAATCAGACATTTTGGTGGCTTGTATTCTGTTGTAAATACAAGGCAGCAGGGCAAGTCGTGTTTGCTTGCTGTGGTAATGTGGGGGCTGGATAGTTCGGGGGGGGGGGGGCTTTGTTATCGACTGCAAAAAAAAAAAAAAAAAAGGAAGTCGAGGGATTTTGGTTCAAGGCGTTTTCTCTCTCATCTGTGAAGGGAGATGCAGGCAAACAGACGAGCAGAGGGTTGCCAGTGTGAAGACGAGCGGGCCCTCTGGTGGGGGGGGGGGGCTTGGGTGACGGTGCATAAATGAATAATCCCCCCCCCCCCCTCCTCCAAAAGGACGCGGATATTTGCAAACATTCCGCACCGAGCTCACACGTGCCTTATTTATTTTTTTAAATCTCCTTTCCGTTTTTTTCCCCTGTTTGCTTACCCTGCGAGGCGACCCCCCCCCCCCCCCACCCCCTCCCTCGCAGTCTGCAGCCGCGCCGCACACGGGGCCCTCGGGGGAATCCGCAGCGCGCTCATAAGTGCTTGTTTGATCAAATCGCCCTTATTAGGAGGCTCTGCTGAGTCGACACACTCCTCCGATCCGCCGCGCCGCCTTCGGTTTGCTGCGGATCTCCAAAGCGGGAGACGGAGGGAGACGGAGGAGACAAAGGGTGGTGTGTGTGTGTGTGTGTGTGTGTGCGCTGCTCCCCATTAGGTGGAGTAGTGGGAGAGGAGTTCACCCCCGCAGACACACACGCACACACACGCACACACACGCACACACACACACACACTGTACCGGAATGATAATTGAGTGCACTCTGTATCGATCACAGCTCTCTCTCTCACACACACACACACACACACACACACACACACACACACACACACACACACACACACACACACACACACACACAGGCCACCTATTCTTCTTTCCATCCCCCGATTGCCTCCCTCCTCCTCCCCTCCCCACCCCACCTTACTTCACTTTACTCCACTCCCTCATTCACATTCCTTTTATCTCCCTCCCTCTCCTCAGTGGCATCCTCCCCCCTCCTCCTCCCCCCTCCTCCTCCTCCTTTCCCTTCCTCGCTGACCGTGAGAAGCATCTCTCTCTGTCTGTAATCCCCCCCCCCCAGTATCTCCCCCCCCCCCCCCCCCCCAGTCTCTCTCCCTCCCCAGGTGTCCCGGGTTCTGGACAGAAAATCGCTGCCTCTCTCACTCTTCATCCACCTCTCCATCTCCTCGCCCACCCGCCCCTCTCTTTAGTATGCAGGGGAGGGGAGGGGGGGGGGGGGGGGAGACGCAGCCACTCACTCCCCTTTAAAGCGCGTGCAGCCTCTGTAGCAAAGACGGCCCCGAAACCAATGCGCTGACGTACGAGGGAGAGGAAGTGTGATGGGAGGTAATGACCCCGGATGGGCCGCTCTGCAGCCGCCCCCCCCCCCCCCGGATGCCGTCTGCAGAGCGTGCGCTGCTTTGGCGCGGCGCGGGATTAAAGATGATGCATCTTCTAACGCGATCAGCGGGGGGGGGAGGGGGGGTTAGGGTTATTAGCGGAGGCTTCGGGGGGGGAGGGAAGCGGCCTCTGGTGGGCTTCCCGCCGCCGGCTAACGGGATGCATTTCTGCAAGCGCTCGGATTTCAACCTTTCGGAGGAGAGTTTAAAGTATGCAGTGTTGTGCAACGTGGGTGGGGGGTTTATTAGGCGCCATCGGGGTAACACGGGGCACTTATGGTGCTCTTAAACTGGCTAACTGGCAGGCCAATGCACCGGAATGCTGCCGTGACGCTAACCGTTACCGTGGCCGTATCAACTGACGGGTTCGTTGCGCCTCAAATGAAGCTTCGCTTTTACCGCCGTCATCGATTTCTTCTTAGTTTTTTTGGACTCTGTACAGAATGAGTGGGAGTGAATGGGTGAATTATGTAAGAAATGGTAAGATGATCCGAGGCTCAATGTGGCTGGTGAGGGTCATCGCCATGACTACAGCGAAGGGCTCCGCGACAAATTATTATTCCACTGTGAACTTAAATTATTTCATTAAACAGCCCATCGGAGTGATCGGTGGACGGGTAATGAGTGCGCAGGTGTTTCCTCTCAGAGATGTTACCCAGCATGCACCGGCTGTGCAGGTTGAAACAGAGGTGAATGCAGAATGAGCTGTTTCGGCCCCGCCCCCCGCCACGCCCCGCCCCCGACAGGACGCGGCGGCGTCTTTGTGCGTTCAGGCCGCCACAAGGAAACAAACACCGTCGGAGGTTAGAAAGTAAAGAGCTTCCAAACATGAAAAGGCCCGATTTGAATTATTCAAATTTAAGCGGGCGCGTTAAATCAGCAAAGAGGCTTTCCGTGACTTGACATGACTCCTCCCTTCACGCCGAAATACAGCAACTTAAACGGCGATCAAAGCGAAGCCGGATGTCTGAAAACGCTCCTTTCAGACCAAACTGTCAGCTTTTCAAGATGCATACATATAAATTGCTAATTTAAGGACCAGAAGGGGAAACCGGGAATTTGGTTCACAAAGCCGGTCAAATGTGTGTGTGTGTGTGTGTGTGTGTGTGTGTGTGTGTGTGTGTGTGTGTGTGTGTGTGTGTGTGTGTGTGTGTGTGTGTGTGTGTGTGTGTGTGTGTGTGTGTGTGTGTGTGTGTGTGTGTGTGTGTGTGTGTGTTATTGATCGATTGGCACTCAGTTGTCGCAGGTGTTCGGAGCCTGTCAGACACTGTGTCCCATCCTAACGCATGGTTACCTGTTTTGTCACCCCCTTACAGCTCTGGACACCTCCCCCCCTCACTTGCTACCCCCTCCCCTAAAAGGACTGTCTCTCTAGCTCCTCCCCCAGCCCCCCCTCACCCCACCCCATCCGTCTCTCTGTCTCCGTGTGTCCTCCTCGTCCTTAATGTGTTCTGTTTCTGTCCTCTTCACACCGCTGCGCCTGCTCCATCACTCACCCTCTCATCTCTAACCCCCCATCTCACCCTTCCTCCCCCCCTCCCCACGCTCCTTTCCTCCTGAAGTGACTCTCCTCCCCTGTTCTCCCCCCCCCGTCCCCAACCCCCCCCCCTCCCCCACAGGGCCCTGCGCCTCCCGCCGACCCCTCCAAGGTGAAGGCGGCCTCCTCGGAAAAGAAGAAGCAGGAGTCGCGCAAGGATAAGAAATAGGATTGGTGGAGGGGCGGGGGCGGCCTCGCCGGCCGGCTGCTTCGGCCCGCCCACCCGGCGGCGTCCGAGGCCCCGCCCCAACAGCGGCAGCAGCAGCAGCAGCAACGAACCGTAGCCGGGAGGACGGAGGGGGTTGGAGGGGAGGGGGGCCGGGTGCTGATGACCATCGAGCTGGAGCTGTCCCGCGGGGACGGGGAGGAGAGGCCCGGCGGCGAGGGAGGGAGAGGGAGGTCCACGCCGCCGGGCTTCCTCTCCCGCCTCGCCAACCAGCTCACGTTCGCAGAGTAGAGCGACAGGCGCCATTTGAAGACAGCAGGGTTTGATCATAGAATCCCAAAAAGCGGCTCCCTGGGTTTTCCCCCCCGCTGCCGGTTCCCCCCCCCCCGCTGCCGCCCGTCTACCCGCCCGCTGCCGCCCGCCAACCCGCCCGCTGCCGCCCGCCCACCGAAGGAAACGCGTCACCGAGCCCGAGCTGCGGGGACAAGCCAATTTGCTTCTTTTTTCTCCTACGCAACGTGTCAAACTCTCCCTCCGCACTGATCCCCCCCCACCAAACACCCCCCTCTCACCCCCCTCTCACCCCCCTCTCACCCCATCTCGTCTCTTTCACTGTGAATATCGTGTTGATTACAGACGTGATGCTAACGGCTCTGTCCTGTTTTCCCTCCTCTCTGCTCTCCTTCCTTCCTTCCTTCCTTCCTTTCCTCTCTCTCCTGTAGATAAAGGTCTGACTCCTCCATGACTGCCTCCACTCCTCTAGTCTGCTCCCTCCTATTCTGCCCAGCCTGATGCCCCCCCCCCTCGTCCCCCATTACCTCTTCTCTCTGTGAGAAACAGACTCATTGGGCAAACTGTAAAAGTGCTCAAACCTTAACAACGCCCGTAACTTTCCTTAAGCGGAACCCCAAAGACCCCCCCCCCACAGACACACACAGCCCCCCCCCCCCCCCCCCCCCACAGACACACACAGCCCCCCCCACACCTTAATGTTTACGGAGCTGTGGCTGCACCCTGGACTTCGCATAGAGAGAAACGGGAGACAGACAGACAGACGGACGGAGGGGAGAGCGATAGTGAGGGAGAAATATGATTCCTGCCCCCCCCCTCTAACCCCCCCCCCCAGGTTGGGTTGATTCAATCCTCTCACATTTGAGCTAACGGAGGTTGCCACTTGCCCCGGCTAAAGGGGGCTATTTCTGGCTTTGCAGCCTTACTGTAACAGCTGCACATTTCATAGGAGGTGGGGGGGGGGGGGGGGGGGGGGGTCACCAGGTCTCTCTTATTTTAGGTCCAGTTAATCCGCTCGCACGTTTTCTCCTCTCCAACCCGAGGCTAATTACTTTAGCGCCCCCCCCCCCCCCCCCAACGCTGCCTTGTTCACTTTCATCTCCTCTCTCATCTCGGGGATTCAGCTCCTCCTTGTTTCCTTTCCTCTCTGCCTCCACCTCTTCCTTTATCCCCTCCTCTTTCTTGTCGTTTATCTCGACACCCCCCCCCCAGAAGAAAAGGCCTCCTTAAGCCTCTCCTTATCTGAGAGCCTCAGCTCGATGCTCTGCTCCTCTCTCCTGTCCTCCGTCCCTCCCTCCCCCCTCCTCCTCAAACTTGATGACTGACGTCTCTCCTCCCTCCCGACGGCCCATCGACCAACGCCCTCTCGGTCGCCCTTCAAAACGCCCCCCCCCCCCTCCCCACGCCCTCCTCCCACCCTCTACTGGGTTGTTTCTGCTTGTTTCGAACGCCGATGCTCTCCTCTGCCCCCCCCCCCCCAGCAAAGGAGGGAAACGCGAGGACGCCGAACAGAAACCCTTAATCTAGCTCGCTCTCTTCCCGTCGCTTGTTTTCATGTGTGTTTATTTAAGTGACATTTGATAAAACCATCGTGTCCCCCCCCCCCCCGCCGCGAAGGTGGCAGAAACCCACACGACTCGCCAGTCGCCGTTCAGCCGTCCCCGGTCACGGGAGGGGGGGGGGGCGGCTGGAACGTTTTTTTTTTGCTTCTCCTGCAGCCACACGGACACCTGACGCGAGACCAGCAGCATTAGGAGGCCTTTACAATGCGTGTTTTACATGTGTTACAAACTGTATTAGTGGCACAGTAACACCCCCCCCCCCCCCCTTTGTTTGTTTGTTTCTTTTACCGTTACGTTGATGCGTTGTGTAACTCCGGAGCACTAACAACTGTTGATGACTCTGTGTAATGTGTTGTAAGGAGAACGTAAATAAAAAGTTGTCTCGCAGAAGACAAAGTAAACCCAGTTCAAAATGTCTGTTCGTCTACTTTCTTTCAGCTTGAGCATCAAGTGAATAATTCTCGAATGTCTCTTATGAACGAAGACCTCCCCTCCCCCCCCGTGAATGAAATGTCTGGATTAGCTTCATAGCAGAGTTGGTCTGGACGCAGGTGGTTTCCTGTTAAATTCACGAGGAATTCCGTTTCGCTTCACCGGCGGCGGCGGCCGGGGAGTAAAACGGCGTCGCCTCCTCGTGCCCCCTCGTTACCGCGAAATAATCATGATGAACCGGAGAAAAAAAATGAAAAGTGCTCGCCGACCATTTACATCCTCTCCGCGTTTAAGAGGGTCACGGAATGGGGGGCACTTTCGGAACGGACACATTTTTCCCGACTTAATGGGCCGGCTGGGTTCAGCGAGCATTTCGCGACCTTTTCCGCAAAGCGCCGGGCTCCGCATTCGGGGCCCGCTGCCGTCGTTACCTGGTGACCCGCTGACCTGCTGAACCACGCGTCTCCGCGTGGAGTCAGTAAAGTTGGGCCCTGCATCAAAAGGTGCGTGTAGCTTATAGCATAAAGGCGGAGAATCGTTTAGCTTAACGCTCGCTGCTCAGCAGAGCGGATCTCATTTGTTTCGTTCGCCCGGCAACAAAGAGCTAAACGAAAGTAATCAAATCATTTGTGGCTTTGAAGGGGAGATTCCTGTCGTTATTGCCTGGCAACAGCAAACGCCTCAAACCCCCCCCCCATCAGAAACACTGATCTTAATCATCTCTGCAGCTGTACAAATTAAAGCAGAAAGGTGAACTCAGGCGGTCGGAAATCGTCAATAAGATGTTTTTTTTTTAAGCGAGTGTGAGTCGACGTCCCCGGGAGCTTCCTGATGAACGCGTTTTCCTCTTTTTTTTTAATGAGCACAAAAGATGTTTTGTGAAGCTATGACTCAGATTGGAGTAAATCGGTGCGTCCTTGTGCACAGACCTGTTTCCCATGTTGGGGATGCAGGGATGACCCCATTCATTCATTATTTCATTATTTCATTTCCTGCTGGTAAAAGTCAGATTAGCCATGATGAGCTGCACTGAGCTCAGTGTACTGAATTATCTTATTACTTATTAATGTGAAGGAATGTGGTATTTTCTGGTTAAACAGATTCAATTCAACAAACATCAGCCAACTGTAACTGTTTCTCTCTCTCTGGCTTTTCAAACCATTGTTCAATTACTTCTTGTGTATTGACATTTTGATTTAGTATTTTTCAAAAATACTAAATCAAATAAGGCGCTTTAATTTTCACACCGAGGACGTATGCTAAACTCGAGGGACGCCAACGGCCCTTCGGTGAGGATCCTTGAGAAGACGCGGCGGCTCATGCATATGTCACAGAATACGGGATTGGTGAACAGAACACGACTTGCAGCACGGCATTCGCCGCTTCATCCGACACGCGATCCCCGTGCCGCGTCGGCGCAGCCTGGACGACGACCTGCCTCGTGTTCTAAACATGTTGAACTTTGAGCTAATGGCAGCGCTGCAGCGCCTGCGGGTCCCTTTGAAATCAGCCAGCGGAAAGTTCATCTCATCAGAGTGTCAATTAAAAAGTGATGAAACCACGTTCACTTGCAGAACCGAGGATTTTACTCTTACACATGACGGGGGGGGGGCAGGCACAGAGTGAGTTTTGGGGGGGGGGGGGGGCTGGATGGAGAGAGGGGCCCAGCTCAGCAGTGGAGTAGTGGGGAGTTGCGTGGCTCGGGTTACCCAGACAGGAGGGAGCAAGGAGTGAGGGAACGTAGGGGTGCCAGGCCCTCCACCCCCTAAAAAAAGCCACCAATGTCTTCCACACGTGGGGGGGCGGGAGGTCTCAGCCGGGACGGGGTGGGGTCGGGGTCGTGGTTGGGGTCTCGGGGGGGGCCTGAGCGCTGTCTCTCACACTGTAACCTGCCGACCACCGGACGTCCAGCATGGGCAGAGGGGTGAGTTCCTTTCATTTACCAGCCGACAGGGACGCCGTGTTTGATTCGGCTTTTGCTTCCGTTGCGACTGAGCGGATGAGCGTGACTCGGCCCGTGTTCCCGCTGTGACTTACACACGCTAACACCACGCGGCGTGGAGATGCATCGTGGAAAACTACTGAGCTTTCCGAACCCGTCTGCAGGGCTGGATTTCCCACAGCAGCGTCTCAGGGTGACGGGTTTCTGTTCCCAGCTTGCTGTTTATTTGGTTAATCACGTACTTTTGCTTTTACTCTCTCCATCGGGCCCCATTCCATTTAGCTTTATGGCGGGACAGGCTGGTAATCATTCTAGCTCACAGTGGGGGGGGGGGGGGGTTGAATTGCTATGCCAAACACATTTCAGGCACTCCGCCGGCTCTGCGCTGCCTCTTTGGCTCCTTTTGATTACTTTTTCACCGTCCCCTCGGAGCGCCACGCGCGGCCCTCCATCGCCGACGTGCACACGTGCCGCTAAGAGGAGACTGACAGCAGCAGATGATTTCCATGATGCACCGTCCAACTGTTCATGACACACACACACACACACGCACACACACACACTTCCTGCACCCATTCCTTTACCATTTTCAGTGAAAGGAAGCAGGTCCATTGTGCACGTGACAGATCGTAACGCGTGGCTGTGAATGTAAATGGGTTCTCACAATGTGGCAACAAGCACGTGGCTTCTCCGGCGTATTTTCTGACGATAGCCTACTGACCTGAATGTGTGGTAATCTCTCTTTCTTTGTACCCCCCCCCCCCCTAAAAAAAAACCCAAACAGTGTGGTGCCGAGACTGGAGGCAAGAGGAATAAGAAGGAGAAGAACTTGGACGAGCTGAAGAAAGAAGTGTCCTTGGTGAGGAAAAACAAGCTGTCGGCACCGCTCTCGCTCTGCACGCCGATTGATTCCATCGCCGCCGCTCGCCCGAATTATGCTTCGCCGAAGACACCGGGCTTATTTAACAAGGCTCTAAACGAAAACAGTGCCCCCCCCGTAAACAAAAAGGCGATCCGACCTGCTCAGCGTAGTCGGTGGTAGACGAGTTCCAAGTCCTTTCTTCTACCCGTTTCTGCCGCCCTCTGGCTTCTCCGTCTTCTGTACTCTTGAAAAGATGCTGAATAATTTGTGGGCCACCAGCGGCGCGGCGCAGAGCTTCTCTCTTTGAGGCGCCGTCAGAACGCAGCCAAGCGAGGCCCATGAAAACCCGCGGTACGTTGCGCGCTCCCGCCGCTAAAGCGGCTCTTGCCAATTATCAAGATGGCCCCGGCCTGATTAAAGTGGGGAAAAAAAAGGTGCTGTCAACACTTAGTGGAGTAGTTTTGAAATGAAGCGTTGTGTTTCGCTCTCGTGTGCTGATTTTCCCTCCAGAAATCCGTTAAAACAACCTGCAGGCAATGGCTGATCCATGTCGGGTGCAAATGAAGCTTAACTAGCGCCGATCGTGGCTAAACCGCCGACAGGTGTTTCGCTGAGGCCCTCTGGGGCCAAACCCTCGGTGAAGAAGTCGATGGACGTCTCCCCTCTCTGAGTGGTGGTGGTGGGGGGACGAAAGGGGCCCTTCAACCTTTGAAGCTGACACCGGCCTGACAGCTGGTAGCCGGAGTTCTTCACTACTGTGCAAATCTCCATTTCAGCTGCGGGCGGCATTTGGCCCGGGGGGGGGGGGGGGTCGCTCAGAGCGCCGTGAAGCAACAACGCGCTCTCGTTAAGAGCGGGGAAAAAAACTCTGTTTTTTCAGGTTTCCAGGGGTCACGTTTGTAGTGCCGGAGAAGTGGAGGACCTCCCGGGTTCAGAGCTGCACCGACGTGGGGAATGAATCACAGATTGTGCAAAAAAACAAACAAAAGACCCCGCAGCCATGTCAGAAACACAGAATGAAACCTGCTCCCTCGTGGAGATTCTCCTTTGCAGCCTCGACACTGTAAACGTGCATTTCCCCGTTGTGACGTGACGGAGACAAATCCTCTTAGAAAATGTTTTTAGCGGACGATCAATATTGACGGGGTGGGGACGTCTGCCCCCCCCCCCCCGAAGCACAAATGGGAAAAAAAACCCATCTCATTTCTCTCCCGCAGGACGAGCACAAAATAACTCTGGATGAATTGGGGAAGCGCTATGGAGTGGACCTCGCGCAGGTAACGACACACGCTGCCCCATTTACACAGGACGCAGCTGTAATACACCCCCCCCCCCCTGCCCCGCCGCCACCCCCCCCGTGGAGAGGTAATCTCCGCTCGTCTGTACCGGCGAGGCGCATCCACAACTGAGACCAAACGCCGCTTTGGTAAAGTTGGATGCAACGCAGCGTCCCCAACTCACCTTGAGCCTCATTCATCTTTAATCCCTCAATCGCACACGCAGACACACACACACACACACACACACACACACACACACACACACAGACACCACGTCTCACACAACACAATCCCACGCACAGATGGACAGAAGCAAATCACGCAGGTTTTATGCAGCTGTCGTTTCTAATGTTTGACATTGATAAAGAGCCAGTTTGTCTGTTTTTCCTCTAAATCAAACCTTGACTCCAGGTATAAATGGTGAATGGACTGTACTTGTGTAGCGCTTTTCTAGTCTTCCGACCACTCAAAGGGCTTTAACACTACATGACATCATTCACACCCATTCACACCCATGACAGGAGAACCGCACACAGTGACACCTGCACATCAGTAACTAACATCCACACATTTACCCCTTTTCCACCAACAAGAAACAAGAACCAGGTGCTGGTTCGGAGCCAGAGCCGGTTCGGAGTTGGTTCAACTGACGAGCCTCCAAAGAACCGGTTTGCTTTTCCACCGGCTAAAGAGCCAAGTCCTACGTCACAGTTACGTCTCATCTTTCAACGTTAGCGCGGCGGCGCCGCCAAACACAAACACATCATCAACAATGGCGGACGTTGCTTTGCTATTGATGTTCATGGCTTTGCGGACCGACATCGACATCCAAACACGGCGGATCAAACATGTTCGCGCGGCTCGCCTTTTTGCCTAGTAGCGTCCATTGTGTTGTTGCTAGCTCGATTAGCTGCTATGGAAAAATGGCGGATCACAAAGTTTCTCTCGTCTTGTTGGTCACGGTAACCCCGCCCCCAGCCGCTGAAGAACCACTTTTACTGGTGCTGGTCTGGTGCTTTGGTGGTGGAAAACCAAAAAAACGATTTGAAACTAGGCTCTGGCTCCGAACTGGCACCAGTTCTGCCTTGGTGGAAAAGGGGCAACTGTAGTCGCAGCTACAGGAGCAACGTTGGGTTAAGTGTCTTGCCCAAGGACACAACAACATGCGGGTTAGCCGGGCCTGGGATCGAACCCACAACCCTCTGATTGGCGGACGACCGTGCTCCCCCACTCACCCACAGTCGCCCTGACATGTTAGATATGTAAAGATGTTGTATTAAGACAGCAACCCAAACGGACATTGCTTCTTAAAAATGTCCCCCCACCCCTCAGGGCCTGACCAACAGCAGAGCCTTGGAGATTCTGGCCAAGGACGGCCCGAACGCCCTGACGCCTCCCCCTACCACCCCGGAGTGGGTCAAGTTCTGCCGCCAGCTGTTCGGCGGCTTCTCCGTGCTGCTCTGGATCGGCGCCATCCTCTGCTTCCTGGCCTACACCATCCAGGTGGCCACCGAGGACGAGGCGGTCAATGACAACGTGAGGGTCCGCTTGTTGGTAACACATGGGGGGGGGGGGCTGCGGGTACACAAGGACATGTGCGGTCATAGGACAGGTATTCACATCTAAATGCTGAGTGGTACATCTTGATTGATTACTCCATATTGGTATTCAGGGTGTAGATCAATGACTTCCATTGAAGGAGCATCTTCATAAACCCAGAATAGAAAGGTCTTTCTATCTGCATGTGGCAGCAGTTTCGATTTTTCTATCCGTCTTAGCTGCTAAAATGCAGTGAAGGTGTGAAATCTCCGGCGTGCATGTTGGATGTGCCAATTCCCGAATTACCTTTAATAGACTGAGGAGAGTTTGAGCCCAGACTGCCTCTCAATAGGTAAATAAATAATGCAGCCTGTGTAACATAAGGGAGATTAATCTTCCAAGCTGAACAAATCTTAAATTCAATATCTAAAAAAAATAAGAACTTTGTCGAATGATATACATGAATATGATCCTACAAGGAAATAACATAAAGCTCCAGAATGTCAAAACACGGTAAGCGTTATTTCAAAGCCCCCCACACATAACAACACACTGCTGTACACGTTCATGTTCTAACTTAAAGGGTAACCATCCTAGCTTAGCTTAGCTTAGCTTAGCTTAGCCTGATACTTGCAGAGTGGCGCTGCTTTCAGTTTCAACATCCTGGTACTTTAGCGTACTGCAACTGAATATTGGGAAATACTGAATATCTTGTTAGCAAACCAAATAGTTGGCGTGACACAAATCTGACCAAATGAAGCGAAAGGGTCCTTTGTGGGGGGGTCGGTCCTTGAAGCCTCAGCCTGTCTATGCTTTGACGTGCTGTATGCAGCTCTCTAGTTCGATACTGGACCAATTAAAAAAGAATGATGTCCTTGTTTGTCACAAAAAGGTTGAAAAAAAAAAACTGAAGTCACCCTTAATGATAAATGCTAAATCAAATTTTACAGGGCGTCCAGAATGTGTCAGAATCTTCCACGTTGGTGACTCTCTACATTTCTTTAGATTGTGAATTTGACCTTTACTCAACCAGGACGGCCTCTCGAGAGCTTAATCTCCTTCCCGGGAGTCTCGGCCAAAATGGCAACGCAATTAGGTCACACGATCCGACACGGACGCGTCAGCCGCAGCGTGAAGGAAGACGAGGGACGAGACACTTAAAAAAAAAGAAAAAAAAGAAAACGTCATTAAAATAGAATAGAAATCCCACTTAAAAACACATTAAAACTCACCACGACCCCGTTGACCCTTGATGTAAATGAACCACTTGCTCTGGAGTCGGTCGCCCCGCCTCGTGCACCCGCCCGTACTGAATCATTATGCAATTACCAGCGCTCTCCCAAGCCGAGCCGGCATTAAGGCCTTGCGTAACATACAGTAACGTACAGTGTGGGCCGACACGCACGTGCACACGTGGTGCCTTTTGATCTCCTCCTGTTTAAACCGCTCGGCGTGCACGGCTGGATGCTCTGCTGCCTCACGAGCAGACGGCCTGCAGATTTGGAACTTTGAGGCTTTTGCATAATGTACAAGCAGTTATTTAAGAGGAAAAAGCCTCCGTAACAGGGCTGCACACATTGCAGTTAAACTCAATCTTACGTTATATTGGTGGATTTATCGAGCCGGAGGATTGCGTTGTCTCCTTCGGTGTGAGAAAATGAATCTTCCCCAGGCTGAATTCCCATCATTTACTGCCTTATTCTACAATCTCGAAATGAAACATGAAATATTTCAATCATTTAAACCTGAGTAGATTTAAATGTGTCGCCTGTGTGGACAGATGTGGCCCCCTTCCGTTTCGGCACAGCTGGCGAACAAATGTCTCCCGAAATGAAGCGAGGCAAAGGGAGCTGAGCTCGAATCTGCAAACACAAAAAAACCCACAAAAAAAACACGCGAAGACACAACCAGCCGCCGAGCTGGAAAGCAAACGCCGTCAACACACCGACAAAACTCCCAGTTGTTGCTGTCAAATGAAAGCGGCGCCTTCTAAAATAGGAAACTTCTCAAGGTTTAAGAATTTCATCTTCCAGGAGTCCAGGACATCCAGCGCGACGCGCCAGCTGGCAGACGCTTTCATCCAAATTGCCCGCCTGTCTTGTTTGCATCAAAGGGAGCTGCACCTATGACAGATTTATTTTTCACCAGTGAAATTGAAAATATTCGCAGGAAATAAACAGCAGAATAAATGTTCCGCACCGCCGCGGCTCTAGGAGGCCCCGGTGGTCTCTCCGGCCTCGTGGGAGACAGATGTCGACTTGGCAGCGAGGACAGGAACATAGAACGCGAGAATTCGGCTCCTCCTAATCGAATGTCCCGCGGAGGCCGAGCCCGGCTCCTCGCCCGGTTCTGCCCTTTTTAAAGGCCGTCCCCCCGGTTTGTAAAGCCCCTTTACTTGCACGATGACACCCGCTCCTGGCGTTGTGTTTCAGCTGTATCTGGGCGTGGTTCTGGCCGCCGTGGTCATCATCACCGGTTGTTTCTCCTACTTCCAAGAGGCCAAGAGCTCCCGAATCATGGACTCCTTCAAGAAAATGGTGCCGCAGGTGAGCTGCACCGCGACGGCCCCATTCTGTGACCTATTTCAGCTCTTTTCACTCCTCGTTTCCGTTCCCACTACCTGTATTATTTTCCCTCTTTTCATCTCTCCATCTCTTCCCTTCACACCCTCTGGCTTTTTTATCGCTTTTCTTCCTCTGTCTAAATCCTCTCCTCTGTTCCCGATTCCCCCCCCTCCCCCCCCCCCCTTCCCCTTTCCTCCCTGCCAGCAAGCGCTGGTGATCCGGGAGGGGGAGAAGATGCAGATCAACGCTGAGCTGGTGGTGCGGGGAGACCTGGTGGAGATCAGAGGGGGCGACCGCATCCCGGCGGACCTGCGGGTGGTCTCGTCCAGCGGCTGCAAGGTGGGGCAGGAGTCAGAGGGGGGGGGGGGGGGCAACGGTGTCTCCGGCTCTTTGATGAATCGCTGTCGTGTGCGACTTTGCTGACATTCGGCTAATGAGACCGAGGCCGTGGTGCATCCGAGGCCGGTGGGAATATCAGCGGAACGTCGCATGTCGTTCCCAGATTTCATGGCAGCCCCCCCGAACAGTTCAGATATTCCGCTCCAAAGGTTTTTTGTTTTTTTTTGCTTCCAACAAGCGACATTTTATTCACACATTTCAGTCCTGCAACTTCCTTCATACCAGCGCGAAAATGCTGCTCGCCTCCAGATGAGCACAGATTTAGCAAACATGGTTTTTTTCACTGGTTACTTGTCTTCTTTTGATTTTTAATTTTTAAATCTGGCCACGTGCTTCAAATCAAGGTGGCAGAGGTGGCCATGATTTGGCCACCTCTGCTGTCCGTCTAATATTCCCGAGTGGGCGTCGGCCTGTTTTGCGTTTCCTGCTCAGTCCGCTCTGATTGGACGCCGGTTGCAGTTTATTGTTTCTGCCACTTTTCTATAGAAACGCTCCGGGACCGACGTTCCCTCCATGTGCGTCTAGTGCACCTGTGTACCTGCTACACAACACTGCGACCTCTGCACATTATGCCGATTTTATTCACTTTGAGACGTGTTTTTCACATTTTGCACCTTTAAAGAATAACTGAGCTAAGCAGAATTCTCTTCACACTCATGAGGTCGTGCAGCTGCTCCATCTAAAGTTTTATATTTAACTCAACTAGTTTCAGTGCTGACTGATGCTATGAGAGGAAAACGTCTCCAAGACGTCGCGCGTCCAGCTCGAGTTTAATGCTCTTGATTCTGAAGCGGCGTAATATGACGGGGTAATAAATTGCATTCCACCGCCTGCAGAGGACAGCGGGGAGAATAAGCCCGCCAGAGTGCTCACTTGTTGCTGCCACGTGGCCGCTACTCTCATTTCCGCCCTGTCAGTCTGTGCTGCTGCGTCCCTCAGTGGCACCGGGTAACACCGCTCCTCTCCTCCTCCCCCCCCCGTCTCCCCTGAAGGTGGACAACTCGTCTCTGACGGGAGAATCGGAGCCTCAGACACGCTCACCGCAGTTCACAAACGACAACCCTCTGGAGACGCGCAACATCTGTTTCTTCTCCACCAACTGTGTCGAGGGTCAGTAGGCCACATCTGGCCCAGATTCTGTTTCTAATCGCCACTAAAAGGTCTTTTTTTTTTTTTTGTTGCCGTCTGGAGATCAACGTTGTCTCGGCCTTGTCGCCCAACGGAGAGCTTGTTTTTGCACGCGCGTTCCTCCTTCCTGCAGGAGTGTGTTATTGCATTTGGAATGCAGTGAGTTTATTAATGAGCGCTAACCGATTGGGATTTGATGTTTCATATTAGTTGCCATCAATCATCAAACTGTGATGCAGAGATCATTTCAATTGGATTGTCGTATTAGAATCTCCATCATCAAGTTTTAATCTAAAGTCTAAAGTGGTTCAACATATTACTTTTTTATTCTAAGTGCATTCATATTGAAAGTGTGGGTTTTATTTGTTCCATATTATTAGAAATCTCTGCTCTCGATCTAACATAATGGAGATTTTCCTCTTTTTTTTGTTTGTTGCTGCATTCACAATATTTTAATTACATTTCCTCCCCTAAAACAACGCATGTGTTACTCTGTATAATCCACTCATGTCCTTCTCAGTTTGCACCGAAAATAATAATCCCTGTAAATTCTGCTGAGGCCTGTAGATCACATTGCTTGCATTTCACTCGAGTGCCGTTCTCTCCTCACTCACTCGTTCTCGACCATCAATCACCTGTGATTCTCCTCCATCCATCACCCTCCTCTCCGTCCCGCCCGTCACCTCCCCGACGGCTGGACATCCGTTTAAAGAGCCCTTTGCAAACAACCTCCAAACAGCCGCCATTCACAAAGAACACGAGTGTGTTGCTCTAAGAGAGACTCTCAGCGGACGCGCTCTCCCTCCTCCCAGGTACGGCCCGCGGCGTCGTGATATGCACCGGGGACCGCACGGTGATGGGCCGCATCGCCACGCTGGCCTCGGAGCTCCAGGTGCGCCGGACGCCCATCAACATCGAGATCGAGCACTTCATCCGCCTCATCACGGGCGTGGCCGTCTTCCTGGGCCTGAGCTTCTTCGTGCTGTCGGTCATCCTGGGCTACACGTGGCTGGAGGCCGTCATCTTCCTCATCGGCATCATCGTGGCCAACGTGCCGGAGGGACTGCTGGCCACCGTCACCGTGAGTCTGTCATCTTTGTTATCGGGAGGATAAAACCCCCGAAGGAGCTCAAAGGAGCATCACAGAGAAGCGGTTCCCCTTGAAGCGCGGACAGAAGGAAAGAATGCTTTTGGCAACAGTGAACAGAATTTGGGCTTAATTCATGAGGTTTGGTTTCGCAAACAACCGAAGGTTATAGACGGTTTGTGTTGCAAATGTGCATTTTTTTTTATTATTTCATTTTATAATTAGATGTTTACATTTTTAAAGTTTAAATGACCAGTGGCAACGAGTCATGTATCACATTATTATTATTACTATTAATCATTAATCGCAGCTGCACTCAATTTAAAAGTTGTGTGCTTTTATTTTTTTGTGATTTGGCCGAATATGCAGCTGAATTACATTTTTAAGTGATGGAGAACATGTTTGCAAACAATTTTACTCAATTTCTAAACAACGAGCACGGAGCAACATTATAAATCATTTAGTTAATTTTATCCGGCCACCAAACACGTTTAATATTCACCCTTTTTTTTTAGCTGTGTGCGATATCTGACTGTACAACACGATAAGACACTCATTCAATAAGATTAGATTAGATAAGATAAAGGATGGTGTGTTAGAATAGGATCACAGAAGATACGATAAACTTAACACACTTTATCGTCCTCACGGGAACATTTGTCTTGGACTCGCACACACGACACATTTTGTCTGATCGGCTGATCCCACAGCAGCTACAACAAAGAAACCGGAGTTCACCCCCGCACACACACACACACACACACACACACACACACGTGCGTGTGTTACAGATGCAACCCAACCGTATAATGTACGACTTCTCTTCACTCGCTAACTAGTTTAGTTCAAACTAAAGGGGTAAAAGCAGAGTTGGGTGTTAATTATCCAGCGGTGTGACATCTTCAGCAGCTGTTTTCTCCTCTCGCGCAGTAATTTGATCGATCGCTGACATCAAAATGCAGCTTAGCGCCGGCCGAGCCGCTCGGTGGGGCCTCGCCTCGCCTCGCGCCCGCTGGCTCGCTGTCCTGGTTCACTGGCACGTCCCAATGGGCCGCGGCCATCATCAGTGTTGTTAGTCATGGCCGTACACTAAGTGACCCTCGCTGGCTGGACGCTGGCTAACGTGGGAGCGCTTGATTTATTATACCCAGGGAATAAGTTGCTCAAATATTGAAGTGAGTTGAGCTTTTTCGGCAACAATAAACAAAAAGTTGCTGCCGAGGTTTGTGCCAGCTGGCATTTGAAATGCCATCACGTCGACATTTCAGCGCTTACAGAAAATAAATTAACTTCCACTGGCTGGTTCTCTTTGGTTGCTTTTTGCTTTAAACACACCGAGGAGTTGTGCCGATGCTCTTTGGGCAACGTGGTTTAATGTGTCTCACGCAGCATATGGAATGTGTCTGTCCAATGTGTTTTTGCGTCGCCGCGCACCTGCTGTTAGCCAGCCGACCAAAGACACACACACACACACACACACACACACACACACACACACACACACACACACACACAAACATATGCTGCAAGGCACCTGCACCACGCGTGATTTCACACTCACACACACGCAGCGGTGCGTGCGCGTCTCCCCTCGTCGACCAACAATCATCCATCCTCGCCTCCCTCCCTCCCTCCCCCATTGTCCCCCCCAGGTGTGTCTGACGCTCACCGCCAAGCGGATGGCGAAGAAGAACTGCCTGGTGAAGAACCTGGAGGCCGTGGAGACTCTGGGCTCCACCTCCACCATCTGCTCCGACAAGACGGGCACGCTGACCCAGAACCGCATGACCGTGGCCCACATGTGGTTCGACAACCAGATCCACGAGGCCGACACCACCGAGGACCAGACGGGTGAGGCGGGGAGAGGAGGAGGAGTGGAAGGGGAGAGCTTTGGGGGAATAGAGACGGGAATGTGACCACCTGCTGGAATTCATACGTCCAATGTTCCCACCGCCAGCCGGCTTTGGCACCGCTTCCTGGAGTAATTGAGCGGCGTTGTGCTCGCTGGGCGCTGCAACCCTGCTAACCGGCTACCGAACAGGTGTTCTACGCAATGAGTGTTGGGTTCGGCAATTGTACGGTGAA
This sequence comes from Gasterosteus aculeatus, assembly GCF_964276395.1. Taxonomy (NCBI): domain Eukaryota; kingdom Metazoa; phylum Chordata; class Actinopteri; order Perciformes; family Gasterosteidae; genus Gasterosteus; species Gasterosteus aculeatus. Next base: position 16,760,060 of record NC_135690.1, read on the forward strand.
GAGAGACGGGGAAGGCGGGCGGCTCAAGAAAAGAAAACCGCATTCATTTTTCAGGAGAACGAGCTATTTTTTTTTTTTGCAGCCGCGGCAACTTCTGTGGTTTCTCTCACCTCGCTTTGTCAAGTTCAACAACTCCAGCGGCAGTTTGAGGCTCCGTGTGCTCGTTAGCTGCATGTTGCATGATGTTCCCTTTTCTCTTTGCGACAGCGACCACTCTGGAGAGTCTGGGCTGAAATAAAAAATAGAGACGGAGGCGGAGAGAAGGTCCTTTTGGGTTCATAATGGGTGGGGAGGATGAAATTTTGAGCGAGATTTCCAAACAGCTTTTACTTTTTGAGACGTTCTAGTTAAAAATGAATGCCTTTCCTCACGCTGGGGAATTGAAAAATGACTTCTGTCAAGGAATGAGGAATTGCTTTGTTATTTAGCTACGATATCCAGTGCCGCTCTGCGAGCCGAGAGTTAAGTCGGTAGCATGAATACTGCATGGACCCCCGCTTCAAAAAGCCTAACACACATCCCTCCTGCATTCTCCCAGGTTTGTGTTTTGACAAGAGCTCTGCTACTTGGACGGCTCTGTCTCGCGTTGCCGGCCTCTGCAACAGAGCGGAATTCAAAGCCGGGCAGGAGAGCTTCCCCATCCTGATGGTAGGCTTCTGCACTCCAGACGCCGCCAAGGCGTTTTCCAAACCTTTAGCATCGACGCATGAGCTCTCTGAAGCGGCGGGTTGCGATGCGGGTTTGGTCAGTGCAGCAGACACATTATTCATGCGGCGGGACACGATGTGCAGATCGAGTGAAGCGGATCACATGGTCACGCAAACAATAAGCGCTGCTGGTATTTATATGTTATGTTATATATATATAAATACATATATATGTTATATATTAGCAGGAGGCTACTGTGAGGAATTCCTTACTGTTTATCGAGCTCCCAAACAGATGCCGAAGGATCGGCCTCTTCTAGCTCGGTCATTATTGATGCTTGTCCTCGGAGTCACCGTGCAAAAGAAAAGCAAAAAACGCTCTTCGGCTTGGCTGGACCTGCGACCTGCAGTCAGAGCTGCGGCGGGAGGTGGAGGAGCTCCACTCCCGAGGGAACCCGCGGGGAGCCAACGGGACGGCCAGACGCCGCCGCAGTAAAGACGAGAGGCCGTTGCGTAGTTACACTCCCGCTTTGGTCCACTGGGACGCAAAGTCGACAAAACGATTGCTTTTCCTACAAGTACTCCGAGGTAAAGTAGCTCAAAATCTTATTTTATAAACTGACAATAACATTATTAACCATATTTATAGCTGTAACTTATCTATAATGTGACAAATACAGCAGCTCTTGAATAATATACTTAGTCACTCCACTGCTATATCGGGAACAAGTAAATAAAACAGTTGGTTCGCAATGCATCATGTTTTAAATCCAAAATATACGTAAGCACGACGTAAAGTAGCATAACAAAGATATACATTCATATCCCGTCACTCACATGGCACCTGCAGCGGAATAAACCCTGTAAAAACAACCTGCCAATGCAACTGGACACACACACACACACACACACACACACACACACACAGAGAGTAATCCAAAACACCCCTGGAAATAAACTCCCCCACGCTGGTACGCGAGCACGCGCGCTGCTGGGTCGGTTAGTCACTAACACTGTCCCAGTGTTCCAGCGGCCGCGGCCACATCGAGCCAAAACTGGTCACTTCTGGCTGCAGCTTCTCGGCCCCTCGAGGTGCCCGAAGCTTCCTGCCCGCGTTAAGGAACGCCGTGATCTCCCGGAGTCACTGAACGCAGCGTCTCAAGGCCCACGCGCCATCGTCAGCGGCGGTTTTCAGACAACCGGGGGTTTCTCAATCTATTCATTCATTCATGAAAAGGCACAAACCAGGACGCACACACAGCGCGTGTCCTTGTTTTCAGGCGGTTCATTAAAAAATAAACTGCAGAGAAGAGGATTGTCTTGTCTTAGTTTGGCCCCCGTTGGTATGTCGCTCAATCAGCTCACAAAGGATGATAATAAATGGTCTCTGAAAGCGGGATGATATGCAGTGATCATCTTTTATCAAGATGGATTTTATAGGTTATTGTTAGACCCCCCCCCCCTGCAGAAAACCCCAAAACAAATTCATGCGTCCAAACTGGATTATTCAATGCTGAGCCTCGTAAACTGGACCTCCTGTCTGCCACCAGGTGTGTGTGTGTGTGTGTGTGTGTGTGTGTGTGTGTGTGTGTGTGTGTGTGTGTGTGTGTGTGTGTGTGTGTGTGTGTGTGTGTGTGTGTGTGTGTGTGTGTGTGTGTGCGCGTATGTATGTAAAGTGTGTTGAGAACACTTCAAACTTCGTTCCCCCCAAAAGTGAAAGAATTGAATTTGGAGCATCATATGTATGATGAGGGAGTGCCTCCATACGGCGTCTCACAGCTACTGATGCTAACGCCGCTAACAATAGGGGCTAAATCACGTGCACTAACGTGCACATGCACTTTTTCACTATGCACCTTTTAATTAAACAAAAAATGGACCATAACAAATGAATCAGTTTCAGCTTCATCCTTTGCAACCCCTTTACTGTTCAACGATATTTATGTTCTCCAACCCTTCATATCCTAAGAAATACCCTGAGAAACTGCAGACATGACAAACTAATCAGCCGTATTCCTCCCGAAGAGATTGAGCTGCTTTAATCAAATTATTCCTCATTCGCCGAAAGTGGAAAAGAAAACTCATTTTTGCGCTTTCATTACTTCCACATTAGACCGTTACATAACTTTGAGACAACAAAGCGTAGGTGAAGTAGATGATGCTCGGCTACCTGCATCATTAATGACAAATATAGTGGGGGAGCAGAGAAAGCCTCTCAGGTGCCTCTTTAATCCGTTAAGGTCGTTTGTGGACACGCACACGTGAGTCACTGTGCTGATGCGCGTGTGTGTGTGTGTGTGTGTGTGTGTGTGTGTGTGTGTGTGTGTGCGTGTGTGTGTTTGCCCAGAGGGAGACGGCGGGCGACGCGTCGGAGTCGGCGCTGCTGAAATGCATCGAGCTGTGCTGTGGGGGTGTTCGTAAAATGAGAGCCAGGAACCCCAAAGTGGCAGAAATCCCCTTCAACTCCACCAACAAATACCAGGTGCTCCGTCGTCTATGTTATTTATTAGTATGCAATATGTATTTTTATTCATTTCTACTATGTTTGGTCTCTTCAATCCCCCTTTTTGCTTATACATTGACAATATTATGATGTAGAAAAAAGGTTGCGTTACCCGCAGGTGGAAAACTACGTCATTGAAAGGACTCTAAAGACGTTTTTACGGGAGTGAGGAGTGTTTTATTGTCGTGGCCATTCAGATGATTTTTGTGAAAGTGAGCAAAACCTTCTCGCAAGATTTCTAGACAAGAAAACTAGACAAGAAGGACTCCTCGACTCCTTCTTTGGACAAAGTAACCAACGCACATAAAGAGGAATGTTTCATTCCTCAGTGGGGTCTTTTCCTTTAATGTAGTCCGACATTTACAACAACAACCTGAGCCGTAAAGTGTAAAGAACCAGCACTTTTAAGCACACATCTACAGGTTAATGCATTGCACTCCCCCATTCCTCACCTGGACACTAAACCGCAGCACTGTGAGAAGTGACTCTTGCTCAAAGGCACCTGGCTTTCCCCCGGCCAGAGATTTGAACCAGCGGAACACAACGGGGATGTTGACGCACACAAAGGACCCTCCGCTGCATTATGTGAACCTGTAGGCCGTTTTAAAATAGGGACGTCTGGGGGGGGGAAGGAAGCAATTTTTGCTCTGGTTTCCTGAGATTAGAAACGCTGTGACTCAGATACAAATGAGATGGCTGGTGTGTGTGTTTGTGTGTGTGTGTGTGTGTGGGGGGGGGAGGCGAAGCGTATAAGCACGCGTTGTGCGATCGAATGCCCCTTCAACACACACTCGCCCGACGTACAATAGGCCCCCAGTCGAGTCCGACTCGATAAGCCTCTCATTCCCGACCATTTTCCTCCAGAGAAATGAAAGATTCCAGGTGGGACACAACCGACGCGTCGCTGCGTGTTCTTAGATAAATCCTGTCATGTCCTCGCCGGTCCTCCAATGTCCTCCCCTTCTGTTTTGTATTTTTTCTAAAGCTCTCCGTCCATGAAGTGGAGGACAATCCCTCCGGTCACATTCTGGTCATGAAGGGAGCGCCGGAGAGAATCCTGGACAGGTTGGTCAATCAATACCGGATCGATCGTGTGTCTCCTGGGCGACGAGACGCGGAATTTGTACTCCTTTTTCAATCAATTTAATTTCTTCTCTTCCAGGGACGTAGTGAATACAAACTAAACTGTTTGTTCTATGACAGCCACGTCTATAATTCATCAAAAACATACTTATAATACGTTATAATCTACTTATAAAGCTGATGTTGTTTTGCAGGAATCCCAGTGTATTTTATTCCCCTTCGTGAATCATCTAACATGTGACTGTTTATAAAGCCTTATTAACGTTGGCATCCGAGAAACTGTAAGTTTTTACGAAAAGACATTTGAATCGACCCAAGAAACAAATATTATCCGTGTATCCAAAAGCTGAGGTATCTTCTGTTCCTTTGTGCCGTGTTTCCTTCACACCGCTGGGAGTAAAAACAGTATTAATCGGTGGAAATAGTCCCCGATACTATCTGCTCCCGGCCGGCTGTTTTAGAAAATGAGTTACCCTTTACAAAAAAAGAAACAATTAAACTTTAAAGTCGTGACCTTTTTCAGTCCAACTAATGGAGAGGCTGAAAGAGGCCGGGAAAGTGTGTGTGTGGGGAGAAACCCAACGATGGGGTCCGATGGTTCTCGGCCTGCTCTTTGTCGAAAATCACGACGATCTCATTAGCACAGGAAAGGGTGAAAGCACTAATCCACGGACGCGTTGCAGGTGCAGCAGCATAATGGTCCACGGCCAGGAGCAGCCGCTGGACGGAGCCTCCAGGGACGCTTTCCAGACGGCCTACATGGAGCTGGGCGGCCTGGGGGAGAGAGTGCTCGGTACGTTGGGGCGCCTGGGGGAGAGAGTGCTCGGTACGTTGGGGCGGCCTGGGGGAGAGAGTGCTGGGTACGTTGGGGCGGCCTGGGGGAGAGAGTGCTGGGTACGTTGGGGCGGCCTGGGGGAGAGAGTGCCCGGTACGTTGGGGCGCCTGGGGGACATAGTGCCCGGTACGTTGGGGCGCCCTTGGGGAGAGAGTGCTCGGTACGTTGGGGCGCCTGGGGGAGAGAGTGCTGGGTACGTTGGGGCGGCCTGGGGGAGAGAGTGCTCGGTACGTTGGGGCGGCCTGGGGGAGAGAGTGCTGGGTACGTTGGGGCGGCCTGGGGGAGAGAGTGCCCGGTACGTTGGGACGGCCTGGGGGAGAGAGTGCTGGGTACGTTGGGGCGGCCTGGGGTAGAGAGTGCTGGGTACGTTGGGGCGGCCTGGGGGAGAGAGTGCTCGGTACGTTGGGGCGGCCTGGGGGAGAGAGTGCTCTGTACGTTGGGGCGGCCTGGGGGAGAGAGTGCTCGGTACGTTGGGGCGGCCTGGGGGAGAGAGTGCTCGGTACGTTGGGGCGGCCCGGGGGAGAGAGTGCTCGGTACGTTGGGGCGGCCCGGGGGAGAGAGTGCTGGGTACGTTGGGGCGCCTGGGGGAGAGAGTGCTCGGTACGTTGGGGCGGCCTGGGGGAGAGAGTGCTGGGTACGTTGGGCCGGCCTGGGGGAGAGAGTGCTCGGTACGTTGGGGCGGCTGTTGTGGAGCGGGGAGAAGCAGTTGGACACGGAACTTACCTTTTTATTATCTCCCCGGTGCAGACGGCAGTCGGCCGCATGCGCCTGTAAAAGGGAAGAGAGTTTTAATTGCGGCGGCGTGAATAGAAACGAAGGTTTCGGCTCGGCGGTGTGAACCGGAATAGAAACGGACCGACGTGGTGTGAAAGCAGGAAGGTCCATTGTTACACCAAAGTGGGTTTTCTTATTTTTTTGTTCTGGTTGGTATTATTTTAATGGACTAGCATTCAAATCAGGACTAAGCTCAAATGTTATGAAATAAGAGTAAAATACCATTGACACATTTTGGGTGAGAAATCATTCAATATACAGACTCTGCAAATGTCAGAATTTTGACAACCAAGGAAAACAAGTTGGTGTCTCTTAAACGAATAAAGTGCCGTAGGTAGTATTTCTGTGAGTCACTCTTACTTTTTCACAGCAGTGAAACAGTGGAAAGCTGCAACTTTTGGAGTGAATCATTATTAATCATTAAATCCCCTGTGTGGTGATGATGACGACGGGTCGGTCAAGAGACGCTATTATTTTGAGGGCTGCGGGTCATGAATAAATAAATAAATTTTAAAAAGTGGCGGATTCAATTTGTGCGATCGACCCGGAGTGGAATCCGCAGGGGTCCGTATGCAAACGGTCAGAGAGCGTTTCGCTGTGACTATGTGAATAACGGATAAACACACACACGCACCCCTGAAGACTGTTTCTCCTGTTCAAAGCGCCACGACGATTGTGGCAGCGGCGTTGTGTAGCTGCGGGCCGCGCTGAAGTGTCGGTCCCTCTCCTCTCGCAGGGTTCTGCCACTCCAGTCTGTCTCCGTCCCATTTCCCCCGAGGGTTCACCTTCGACAGCGACAACCCGAACTTCCCCACCGAGCGGCTCTGCTTCCTGGGCCTCATCTCCATGATCGATCCGCCGCGCGCCGCCGTGCCCGACGCCGTGGGCAAATGCCGCTCCGCCGGCATCAAGGTAACGCTTTCCATCGACTCGGGTTGCATTGTTGTTCCCTGAAAAGACCCCCGTCACCCCCCATCACCCCCCGTCACCCGCGAGGGCTTCATTCGTAGGAGAGATGTTGAATGCAGAGTGCAAATGAGGGCCCGATAATCGATGGATAAATAAAGTGGCTCAGAGGAAACTGCTGATGGCGTAAAGCAGCGCCGATGGTCAGAAATATGTATTTACAGTGTGGAAAGATGCAAACTAACAAAAAAACGGTTTGTATTTTTTTGGGGGGGGGGATTATTATTCTTTTCAGGTGATAAACATGATTAATGACATCATATTCCAACCAGTAAGTCCCTCTAAAAGCTACAAACTAGCATGTCAGAAATCCACCGAAATATAAAACAACAGAAAAGATGAACTCAGGATGTCCCGGTAATAATGTTGAAAAGGTTCCTTCTTTCCAAATGTATATCCACTCCTTTTGTTTTCATTATTATGTTCATCACCTGCAAATGCGCACGGAGCAGATGTTCCTTTAAGCCGGGCCGCAGGAAGGTTGAACGATAGGAATTGGATAACGAGTATCTTTGGGCTCTAAATGTGGGAAGAGTATTTTAGAACATTTCAGTCCCACTCTGAGAAGTCATGCCTCCGACCATAATCAACGTTTCACACACGCAATTGGCTTAAAGAACAAACCAGGTGCTGCTGAAGGGAAGAAAAAAACATGATTTGGAGTTTATTGAAAAATGTGATGACATGTCTGATTAAAATGTAAAAATCCAAAAAGTTTTCCGAAGCAACTTGGTTTGGACTCGGGCGTTGTGTTAAATCTAAATGGTGGCGCGTCTCTCTTCGCCTACACAAACATCAGAGCGACATCCAAGCGTGTTTAAATAAATGTGTTGTTGCAGATGTGGGAAGACGCTGCAAACGGGCCTCGCGTCCTCTTTTATGCGTGTTTCCGCATCCTCACGCAACGGCTCCATGTTGGCAGACGCTCACGCTCGCACTCGCTCATCTGGAAGGAGACGATTCTCGGCGAACACACGTCCGCGCGGAAACAAAGCCGCTGCGTTTTCCCTCGGAGCGCGGCCCGGGAGGGAAAACCAGAGCACCTGCCTCTAATTACTTTTTATTGGATGCAGCGCCGACGTTCTCAGCGAGATGTGCATCCCCGGTTCACAGCGCCGGTCCAGAGGCGTCGGCGCGTAGAGTTCTCCCTCGCTGCGTGTTCCTCCAGCTCGCCGTGTTCTGCATGCTGATGGTGCCGGCGATCTCAAGACGATGCTCCAAATTACTCCTAGTTACTTACTTTTCAGACGGGGTTCGGGTTCAATGGGCATTCGGGATACTTTCTTCTTTGCAGATGCAGCTACGCAGGTTGTTGACTCAAAAAGGAGCCTCAATTTCTCTTTGAGTTCTGCTGTTCCGTCCATCCAAATAGAAACGCTTGTATTCAGATAAATGTCCCAGACGGATTTGATCTGAAGTCAGATTCTGAGTTTTAACCCCATTATACGCTTTATAATCAATTATGGGATCGAAAGAGATGTTTTTATGTCGTCAATATGTCTCGGAAAAGTCGGACTAAAAGCTCTTGAAAGCCTTTATCGAATAGTTTGAAACTTCACGTTTCTCTGCAGCTCTTCGTTATGATTTTGGTCTATTCTTAACGTTCAAAATGGGTATTTCTTTACTTTCAGAAAGAAATCAGCATTCCTTAATATAATTAGTACTAAACTCTGCCAGCTGTGGCCGCGATGCAAAAAATCTTTCTTTTGACACAAGAGCGATGAAACGTCTGAAAGTCCATCCATCCATCCATCCGTCTCCGGACTGTGGGAGGAAGCCGGAGAACCCGGAGAGAAGCCACGCAGACACGGGGAGAACATGCAGACTCCCCACAGAGAGGCCACTGGGCGGACCACTAACCACCACGCCACCGTGACGCCCTCGTCTGAAAGTCAATGTTACTAAAAGAAAACAGGATTTATTAAGCGAATAAACAAAATATTCTGCTTCTGACACGGCTGCCTTTGGTTGCAGGTGCATTGAAGGTGAATGAATGATGCTTTAGCTCCCTGTGCAGAGTGCAGCCCCCCCCCCGACCCTCATTCTCAATGGGTTTTTGGTCACGACCACGATGACGATGGGAAAAACCACCAATCAAGATGTTCCTCTTGGAGATTTGAACCTGGGTGTAACATCTGGATGACTTCCAGAGGAGGAGCACCGGAGGGGTTTGACGTGGAAACGCTGTGGGATTTATGGGACCTTTCCGTCTGCCGTCAGGTGATCATGGTAACGGGGGACCACCCCATCACGGCCAAGGCCATCGCCAGGGGGGTGGGCATCATCTCCGAGGGCACTGAGACAGTGGAGGACATCGCCGAGAGGCTGAACATCCCGCTGAGCCAAGTCAACCCCAGGTGTGTGTGTGCCTTTTGTGTGTGCGCGCGCGCCTGTGTGTGTCTGTGAGAAGCAAACTTAGGAAAAGGCCAGAAAATGTCAACCCGTTTGCATAATGGTCCCCCGTGTCACTGACTCCTTACCGTACCTTGTGTGTGTGTGTGTGTGTGTGTGTGGTTGTGTGTGTGTGTGCGTGCGCGTGTGTGGTTGTGTTCTTGTTTCCCAGGGATGCCAAGGCTTGCGTGGTGCACGGCTCGGACTTAAAGGACATGAGCCCCGAGTACCTCGACGACCTGCTGAGGAACCACACTGAGATTGTGTTCGCCCGCACCTCCCCTCAGCAGAAGCTCATCATAGTGGAGGGCTGCCAGAGACAGGTCGGTCTGTGTGTGTCTGTCTGTGTGTGTGTGTGTGTGTGTGTGTGTGTGTGTGTGTGTTCATAGCGTACATCTCAATTGTATGTTTGAATGTAACCGTGTGTGTGTGTGTGTGTGTGTGTGTGTGTGTGATAACGTCTGCCCGGATGCTTGAATGTGCCTGTTCAAGTGTGGAGGAATGGCCGAGTGTGTGTGTGTGTGTGTGTGTGTGTGTGTGTGTGTGTGTTTGTGTGTGTGTGTGTGTGTGTGTTTGTGTGTCCCTGCCATTTAAGGCTGAATACAGTTTACTGGGTGTGTAACTCTTTGTGCTGGTAGAAAGGATGAATAAATGCTTTTGTGTGTGTGTGTGTGTGTGTGTGTGTGTGTGTGTGTGTGTGTGTGTGTGTGTGTGTGTGTGTGTGTGCAGGTCCGTTTTAGGTCCACGGTTGAACACGTGTGTGTATCTGTAAAGCATATTAACGATATGGTGATCTCACATATTAAACCCTATAGCCTGTGTATGTCCTAACGTTCAGCGTGTGTGTGTGTGTGTGTGTGTGTGTGTGTGTGTGTTTGTGTGTGTGTGTGTGTGTGCGCAATAGTGCAAATTGGCTGCGTATGCACTCGCACACACCCGCGTATAATGAAGTCATGCAGTCACACACCCTGACTTATTCACTCTCACCCTCTGTGACTGAATGATCGCGACTCAATTCCATTTTTTCATTTTAATCTCCCCAGAGCTGCTTGGAAAAGACTTTATTAAGACAGGAGGGAGGACGGGGAGGGAGGGGGAGACGGGGGGGGGAGGACAGCTTAAATCACAGTGCTTTTCTTTCTCTTCCTGACACGTTTTGTTTGCCCCTCGCAGGGGGCCATTGTGGCCGTGACGGGCGACGGCGTGAACGACTCCCCGGCCCTGAAGAAAGCCGACATCGGCGTTGCCATGGGGATCGCGGGCTCCGACGTGTCCAAGCAGGCCGCCGACATGATCCTGCTGGACGACAACTTTGCCTCCATCGTCACCGGAGTGGAGGAGGGTGAGGTGGGGGGGGGGGAGGAAGGGCGATTCAAAAACTTTTAGATTAAAAATTTCCGCCGGCGAGCTCATTTGTCATGTAGCAATAAAGACTGGAGATAATTAGAGGTAGAGGTTGAAAATGCAATATCATTGTCGATTTCAAACAGTATTTAACAGAATGTACAAAAGAAGGGGATCCAGTCACCGTGACGTCCTCTGCCGGGTTGTGGGTTTGAATCCTCACGTTTAACATCTTGGTTCGTTGTATCCAGACAATGAACAGGAACCTTAAGGTCCTCAGGACCGATGAGACGTTAAAGGAAAACCCTCCCAAGTCTCAAGCTTTGATCCGGCCAAAATATTTAATGTTGCTCCTTATGTGACGAGAGGACTCGTGTTGCTCAGTAACTGGAGATGTTAAAATGCTGAACTTTACCTGATATTTGCCTCATAAGACTTGACATTTTTGAAATTGACGACTTGAGTTGAAAGTCTGACAGATTTGAGATTTTTACCACAAGAGGCTGCTACCTAATTAAAGCGGTCTGAGGAAAAACATTCAGTCAACTCCCAGTCAAAGTCGGGAAAGTTAACTTGGACGCGATGGGGAAACACAATACGGTGGGTAACTGATACCCGACAGGCCTAAACCGAGACATCCACACATCACATGTGTCTGGCATCCACAAGCGGAATGACCTCTTCTTCCCCGTCTACTTGTGGCGGCTGCAGGTCGCCTGATCTTCGACAACTTGAAGAAGTCCATCGCGTACACGCTGACCAGCAACATCCCGGAGATCTCGCCCTTCCTCCTCTTCATCTGTTTGAGCGTTCCTCTTCCTCTGGGAACCGTGACCATCCTCTGCATCGACCTGGGCACCGACATGGTGAGCTCGGGGGGCCGAACCGCCTCTCGCCTCTCTTCATCCGGCCCATTTGCGCAACAAGCCGACAACTGTTTTCTTTATTCTTTATTATCTCGATCAATACGTTTGATTAAATGTTTCACAGAGGTTCCAGGGCTCAGATACGTTGAAGTGAGGTGCTGTGAGGCACTCATCCACAGTCGTCTGGTGGATTTTCTTGTCCTTTCTGACGCTGGTTTCCAATGTTTGTATTCGACAAGTGGTATTTTTTTTTAAGCCCTCTCGACACGCTGCAAATTATTGGCTGGTTTTCCAAACCCCTTTCAAGTTGTCAAAGCTAAGTGTTGTCTAATTCTAGTGATTCTTCTCAGTGACGGGACGCTACTGTTAGCCACATGTTGCTTCGGCTGCAGGGACGCCAAAGGTGACATTTAGGAAACCGCGGTTGATTTGGGCGTCAAATACTCATTGCCTGAAGGCAAAAAGAACAAAACATTTTGTCTAATTTGTTCTTTCTGTCAGTGGGAGAAATCTGCTTCTGGCTAACCGCCGACATCCGTTTGTCGGAGCGGAACAAAGGCCGGGCTGACGCTCACGTTCGCATTTACATTTCACAGCGCTGCCGTTTCCAGATGCACGTCTCTCCTTTTGTGTTTCCGGCAGCAGCAAAAGAGAGTCGCTGGCACGCTGCTCGCCCGAGGGGGCGTAATCCATCACCGCGAGAGAGGAAGCGCAGGACGCATACGTTCCAAAGGACTCGTTCCATTGTGTTCATTACCGTAACTTTAATTTCTCCTGCTCTCATCCTGCAGACAGTCACACGCGGGCTGAGAGTGGTTCTTGTGCTCACCAGTCTGCCACCAGCAGAAATCGCAGTAATGAGGTACACGCGCCGTAATGGACCCGTACCCACAACCGCCGAGAGGCATCGCGCGTCTCCACAGGTTAAAAGATGGGGGGACGCGACTGGCGGGCTGAAATTGTTAATAAAGCAGTTCCACTTGTCCTCGCCGAACTCTGGTTTTCCAGCGGCAGCGCGCATCTGCTCGCGCGTGGCCGATGTTTGCGTAACTGAGTGGGATCACAGGGACCGCGGGTTCCTTATTGGCCGGATGCGTCTTCAGAGATGCGATGAGTGCAGTTTAAAAGCAGCATATTTGTGCAACCGCTTTGCATATAAACCCACTTTGCCTGAAGGTCACATGCCTGCACGCGTTTGATGACCATCGGTGGAGCCAACAGCTGGATGTCGGCTTTGAAGAAAACGATAAGCAAATGGAAAAATTGAATAAAAAGTGTTTATAGTACAGTACACATGTATAATTAGATTCCCCGTGTCTGCCGAGGTTGTTAACAGCTTAGTTGAACTGCAGGCAACGGGCTGCAGGGCTCTGCAGAGATTCAGCAGTGACAAGCGGCGCTCGCAGTCTGCCGTGATTATTTTTAGCAAGCACTGACATGTGGAAAAGGACGTCTGCAAAGAGATGTTTATCAAAGCACGACGCGGCGCACTCAGGATTAGAACTCACACACAAACACACACGACGACACTGTCAGAGGTGTAAAAAAAAATTAAAAAAGAAACCATTCAGTGGCCTCCTTCTCCCCCTTCTCTTCCATGTCCTCCTCGGGGTCGGCTGAGGCCACGGCACCGAAACGAGCCGGATTTGTTCAGCGCAGAGCCCATGTGTTCTGTTTCAGCCCCCCCCCCCCCGCCTCAAATCCCACCTAAGGCACAGACATTCCTGCCCTAAGTCACACATATTGCTTACCGGGTAAAACCGACCCAATACGAGATCTTTATTACACACAGAGACCTTCATACCCTCCTGTTAGAGCCTGTGAATCAACCAGCAGTCTCTCTGTGTCTCTGTCACGGCTTGTGTTTGCCCTCCCTTTGCCCTTTTTCTTGTCTTTTTCCCTCCTTCCGCGCGGTGATTGAATGGCGAATTGCATTAATGGCGATGGGTCCACGGCGCCGCCGCGCCCGCCGCTGTCATCGCGCCTTTTGTGCTGTCGCCAGCGAGACAAATTGCTCGACATTCGTGGCAGACGGGTGAATGAAGCGAGCTGACCTCGGCGCTGTCGTCCCGTCCTCTCCCCAGGTCCCCGCCATCTCATTGGCTTACGAGACGGCGGAGAGTGACATCATGAAACGCCAGCCCAGGAACCCCCGGACGGACAAGCTGGTCAACGAGCGCCTCATCAGCATGGCCTACGGACAGATAGGTCGGTCCTCGCGCAACGCGGCGTTCACTGACACACTTATCGCGGGAAGTTGTAGTTAAACGGCAACGAAGAACAATTAGCAGAATATTTGGCATTTCTTGACAGTGGTGTTTAGGGACGCGTGATTTTCCTCTTGATTGTTGTGACATTTACAGGAAATGAAGAGCATGCTGCTGTTTGCGACTTCTTGGCCGTGTTGCAGTACTTGGAGCCGCTCTTGGAGCATCCCTTTTATCCGTGGTTTGGGAATAGCGGCGCTCAAAGGCCGGCCCAATTTCATTGGCCGATAAATAGGTCAAAATATGGCACGGCTTCAGTGGATGGAATACAAATTAAAGCCAAACGCATTCAAACGGCCAGATAACTCGTATCAAATCCTACATTTCTTCCAAGAAGACCACCACTGGGGGAAACTGTTGCAGGTCACGTCAAATCACATTTACAATCCGCCGCTCCATCGTTACGGCGCGAAGTCCTGAAGCATCAACAGTGAACTTCTGACTGCTGATCTGATTTCCACTGACGCGCACAAAAGCACGGTTCCAAAACTGTGAGGGAAGAAGACGTAACGGCGTCCTGGAAACAGACGCAAGCATCCCGCGGGTTCCCGTTCTACCAGACGACTCGCTAGGCCATAAATAGCAGGACGTTTCTATCACACGTTGTAAAGTACGCCTGCTTCTCTGGCTGTGACCCAGAATCCTTTGAGAAGAAGATAAGAGTTCAAGGTGCACCGACGTGATAAAGTAGGCCTCGTGCACAAAGTGCTGACTGAAAGGAAAAAAGAAACAAACACATCGACACGAACACGGGGGGGGGGTTACAATTCAGCGACGAAGGAGACGATTACTACATCTTCATCTTTCATCAGAAACGGTGGCGGTTTCCAAAGAAAAGACGTCACGAAACATGAACGCGACGGGCTGCTGGAAGCATCTACACAGGGCGGAGGGAGGAAGACGCAATCGCCTCTGCTGTTGTTGGACAAATATTAAGTGCCCAGCAGGTGAACTGAGGCTGGACGTCCACAGCGTAAAGAATAACCACTTTCTGGCTCCGTTTATTGTTATAACTCCAGTAAGGAAGTGACGCAACGCGTCGGACCACCGGCGTTATCAGTGCTGCTGTCAGAGCAGCTTTTGCCAAATGACACTTATGATCTGTAAATCTTGTCATTGTCCTACTTAAAAACCGCCCCATTGTGACACTGCGAGAGATGAATAAAAAGTAAATAATCCAACGGCAACAAACAGTTTAATCAGCGGTCTTGTTGCCGAGCTTCCATAACAGTGACGATCACTGATCACTTTAAAGGCACCACACAAATAAAATGGGTAACGTCTTGTAATACAATTAAGAAACGCGCCGATAAATTCTTAATTACTTGCTTAGTTCATTTAATTACTTTACTTCAAAATACAATTAAATGAATTTGTCAATACGCTGCAGGTCTGCGTGTTAATAGATTTTTTTAAAGGGCCAACAAGGTAAAAGTCTAAAACACAAAAAGCTAAACTCTAGTTAAATGACTGAGGACAACTTGGTGTCCATGCGGCAGTAATTTACACGGATCCTATGAGGAAACCTCTGCAGAAATTACAAAGCTGTAAACTGAAATGTTGCCATAAAAAGTGGCTCGCGGACACTCGGATGAACAGACGGCGCGTTGACGTTTGATCGCTCGCCGCGTGTTTCATTCTCCAGGGATGATCCAGGCCCTCGCCGGGTTTTTCACCTACTTTGTGATCCTGGCGGAGAACGGCTTCCTACCGGGAACACTGCTGGGCATCCGCATCGCGTGGGACGACCGCGAGGTCAACGACCTGGAGGACACCTACGGGCAGCAGTGGGTAAGGAGCGGCGACCCGCAGCCCCCCCCCCCCGTTCAGCGCCCCCCCCCTGTACCCACGCAGAAATGAACGCAACCCGTGTTTTGACCTTGCAGACCTACGAGCAGCGGAAGATCATCGAGTTCACCTGCCACACCTCCTTCTTCATCAGCATCGTCGTGGTGCAGTGGGCCGATCTCGTCATCTGCAAGACCAGGAGGAACTCCCTCATTCAGCAGGGCATGAAGTACGTGCAAAGAGCAGAAGTGTACTTAAGTAGAAGTTTTGGGTGTCTATACTTTACTGGAGTATTTACGACTTTTTGCTTCTACTCACATTTTAAAAACAGCCTCGTTACTTTCGGCTTGTCGTCACTCACAAACACAAAAACCCATCCAGACAAACGGCGCTACGCGGACAGAGTGCATGTGATTGTGTTTGGATGAGAAGCACAAACATTTAGCATCCAGACACCCGGTTGGTTTTTCTCCGCGATGCGCCGGCAGATCGTCCACGTAACGTTTGTCCTAAATGTTTTTATTGAGAGTCTGACACAACACAGCGACTCGCACGCATTTTAATTATTAAATAAAGTGACGTGTGTCTTAATGCGGCTTTGGAAATGAACACAAAGGGATTCTGTATTCGCTCTGAAGCATTTCCCCCCCCATGACGTAGAGAACCTGGGGGAGTCACGGCGGTCTACCTCATCAATGCGAACAGCGTGTGTGTGACTCGTGTCACTGGAAAATGGGTTGTGGTTTTATCTGTTTAAGTCAGATACATTTGTTGTTGTTGTTGTTGTTGTTCCCATCATCCCAACGGCAGGATGTGTTGTGTGAGCGAGGTTACGCGTTAAGAGTTTGTCCTTAATGGAATTTCTTACATCACTTTTACTCTTATACTTTAAGTAGTTTTGAAACCAGTACTTTTATACTTTTACTTAAGTAAAAAGCTCGAGTCGATACTTCAACTTCTACAGGAGTCTTTTCAAACCCTAGTATCTGTACTTCTACTAATGAACGTGAATACTTTTGACACCTCTGGCGAATAGTGAGCCGTCTGTGATTAACGTTTTTCACATATTTCCACATCTCCGTTTGTTCTTTCCCCTCGTTTCTTCGTGGTCATCAGGAACAGGGTGCTGATCTTCGGCCTGTTCGTCGAGACGGGTCTGGCGGCCTTCCTCTCCTACTGCCCGGGGATGGACGTCGCCTTGCGCATGTACCCCCTGAAGTACGCTCCGCCTCCCGCTCTCGGCTTCGAGCGAAGGCCGCGATCTCCTCCGACACCACGGTGTTCTCCTCAACATTCAAAAGGTGGTTCTCGCCGGGCCCGTGACTCTCGCCTCTCTTCCCCTCAGGCCCCTGTGGTGGTTCTGCGCCTTCCCGTACAGTCTTCTCATCTTCATTTACGACGAGGTCCGCAAATTAATTCTGCGGAGATGCCCCGGAGGTAAGCAGCGTTTGGGAGGAGCCAAGGTGCTTCAACCGTCTGTGTCTTGTTAATATGCTGAAAGGGGGGAAAAGCGACGGTGTTGCGGCGGAGGCCTCTCGTCAGCCTCTCGTCCCGTCCTCCCGACCTCTCTCGGCCTTCATGCCGTGTCCTCATACACACTTGTCCCCCCCCAAAAAAAAGTACACCGTCGGCTCCCTAAAGGAGACACTGATCGACGAAGACGCCACGGCTCCGGTCCGCCGGTCGGACCTGAAGGATCCCGGCGCGCAAAGAGTGAAAAATCCAGTTCAATGTCCTTCAAAAGCAGCAGAAAGAATTGATGTCAAAACAACAGCTGATTTAGACTGAAGCCCAAAAAAAAGAAAGTACAGGCAGCAATTTTACAAAACAAAGTCTGCTCCAATTATGGATGATTGTTGATGAACATCTTTTTGTGTAAAGCTGGAAATGCAGATTTGAAAACTGTGTTTTAATCTCAGCAGTTTTCTATTTCGCTATTGTCATTTCTTTGCATCCAGTAACCGTGATAATTTCCATTTTAAACTTTAATTCTAACCCCCCCCCCCCACCTTCGACCAGTTAAACACTCCAGCGGGCCGATCGATACTGAAAAAATGATCCTGCTTTCAAAGCCTGCAGCCCGCGTAGCACCTGACTGATTACTGTTAGTCTTCCCGGTTTGATTTATGACAAACTAGCATGTAAAAGCCGCGCTGTCTGGCACTTTGCTCCCCAATTCAGTTCAGTAAACGGAGCATAAAATCACGGCAAATAAACAAGACAACCGAGAAAATCACACGTCACACGTCTGATTCTTCACTGGATTTCCACTGTTCGGTGTATCTCGCCAATGGACCGACGACCACAAGCCGCTTGTAGTCCTTGTTGATGGAAGCACTCGAGCGACATCATCCCAGATTACTGCGGAAGGGTTGAGTGCCTCTTCTCGCCTTAAGCTAAGAACGAAACGCGACCCTTCGCAGCAGCTGAACTTTAACATGCAGGCGGACGTCCGAGTTCCTCATGGACTCCGACAACTCTGTGAACACCCGTTAAACTCGCACCAGGAAAGAGATTATATACCTGTCCGGCGCCACGAGAAACAGTGGGGAATGAGGAGAGAGAGGAAATGAAAGCCGGCTGATGGAGGCTCTTGAGATACGGCCCCGAAGATCCTCCCCGTGATATGGACACACTTCAGCGGCCTGAGACGTGTTCATGATGAGGGCCAAGACACGGGCAGGCTAATACAATTTATCGTGACAGCTAATCATTTCTGTTAATCTCTGTGTCACGGGCTGCTGATCAGACTCTTAGAGTTATGAGGGGATTCATTTGGAAATGTACAGAGACAAAAACAACGAGATGAATACAAATAGAGCGATACAAAAGGTTATTATGAAAACTGCTCGCCTGTCATTTTGTGCTCTGACACTCTCTCTCTCTCTCTTACAGGTTGGGTGGAGCAGGAGACATATTATTAATATTCAGAAAATGTCAGTTGACGTGTCTGCGAGAGTGTGGGCGTATGAGAATTTGTGCGTGATTGCGGGGGGTGCAACTGTGTGTTTGTCCATTGCGATATTGCATGGATCAGTTCACAAATCTGATTATCATGAGGAAAAACACTGCTGAAAATAGGCTTTTGATGTGTGATTCCTCGATGGTAACGCACACCTTCAGCATGCGCCTCAGACGAACCGCTACCAAAGGCAACACCAAATGTGGCTCGTGAGATGTACCACGAATAAAATAAATTCCCAAATGTTCCATTGTTTTGTTGTTCTGTGATCCAGCAGTGAAACAACTTTGAGTAATTGTGATATGTAGGATGCCACATGTGTTAATAAATGTATCTGCCTTCGGTGCTTATTGTAATCACACATCACATTTATGTTGAGCTTTTCTTTACAAAGTGTACGAAAAAAAATAGAAAATGGAAGAAAGGAGATGTAACAACACGGTAATGTCTAGGAAAATAATTGGGCCACTTTTGAGGAAGTCTCAACGGTTGAGTCTTGGTGATAACGCGGATGCATTGTTAATGTCATTTGGTAATGAGGCGGCGTCTGAAGGGCTCTGTGGAGGCTTGCGGGAGGTTGACATCAGCAGGCCTCAGGCATCGGGAGGGGGCTCCGCGGGTTGGAGGAGCTGGTTATTGAGGTTATAAAATGGGAACATTTTTAGGATTTGGGACTCGGTACAAATCAGTGCCAGAAGGTTTCTTTGCCTACAACGTCCAACGGGTAAGCGGTGATGGTGGAGTGAGTCGCAGCTGTGAGGAGAGATGCAGTTGAGAATCATCGGCCATGACAGTGAATCTGGAGATCTGGTATAAAACGCTGGGGGACATCGTGAGTGACAGGAACTACG
This sequence comes from Gasterosteus aculeatus, assembly GCF_964276395.1. Classification (NCBI taxonomy): domain Eukaryota; kingdom Metazoa; phylum Chordata; class Actinopteri; order Perciformes; family Gasterosteidae; genus Gasterosteus; species Gasterosteus aculeatus. Next base: position 16,779,337 of record NC_135690.1, read on the forward strand.
GTCAGTTATACACTAGATACGTTTCATAGTTCACTAGAGAGCGCCGGCAAATTCAGATGAAATGTAAAAATATCCATCGCTATATATTCTGGCCAGAATTTTTATTCACATTAAAATGGAATGTATTTGTGAAAAGAAAGTTCAAAGATCATTATTTTTGTGATCATTATTTTGACATGAATACTGGCATCTTAAAAAGACAGTACAATGCAGGCTCTGCGTTATGTTCATATCTTATCATCCATTATTTATGTCCCTGTGTCTTCTATTCACTAAGACACTCGTTACCTGACAAAATAATCAACAAAGAAATCGGCAATGTCAAGTGAAACGCAATGTCAAAATATTGAAAAACGTGTGTGTGTGTGTGTGTGTGTGTGTAATATATATATATATATATATATATATATATAAATTTCCACTGGAGAGTCATACGTATACGCCGGAGAGTATATATACACGCAGTCAGTCTTCAACTTCCATATATCTAATCTTGTCTAATTATAGCCCTCCATAGCCTTTTATTTGATACTTAATGAAATATTAATATATGGGACCAGTCAAGTGCTGCGTCTAGGCATCATTAACTCCACCACCCTGTGTGTGTGTGTGGCTCCTTTAAATATAGTCACATACATTAATTCTGTTTTTATCCTTTAACATTTTTCATTTGTGAAAATAAATAATGTACAGTATTTGTAGAGCAAAAAGAAAAAACAGTCATGTATGAGAATACAAAGCTGATTCTGATTTCCTAGTTCTTGTAGGACTCCTTCTTTGAGTTGGGCTGAATTAAATGTTTGGTCATCCAAAGACTTTTTTTTCTGAGATATATTTATCGGGTTGTGATAAAATGCTTTGTTCTTTCGTCCTCACTCACCCTGAACAAACAGCCGTTGAAGGTTTTGGACCAGAGAGTTTCCTCACCAGAGGAAACACAACATCCGGCTACGTCACTTCCGCCCACTCCGTGTCAAACATGGCGCTGCTCCTAAGGTCAGTGCATCTGTGCTTCGCAGTGTTTGTGGTCTGGTTTTCGTGTCGTTTATCTGCTTTACCGTGTCAAAGTTAAGGAAAGCCCGCTCGAGTGTCATCTTGTTCGCTTTGTTTATCGTTCTTTATTCAACATAAATATTCAGCGCTAGCTGTGTTAGCTAGTTAGCAGTCCAGCATTAGCGCTACCGTTAGCTCTCCCTGAGACAGTCGTAAGCTAGCCAAGTGGACTTTGGCTCCTATTATTATAATTCATGGGTGACTCAAAGGGTGTATTCTGCTGCCTTAGGCCTGCCTTGATTGTCTGTAAATGACTGTTAAGCAGACAATGCTCTGGTCTAGTTCGGTAGTTAGCTAAGTGACCGCTTAGCTAGCCGCTCTTCAGTGCCTTTACCAGCTGTCTGTCAACACAGTAACGCCGGAGAGTCAAATGTTAGTAGAACTTCGTCCTCTTTATGAAAGGTGAACCATTTGTTATCACTGTTCTTAGACGCTGCGTTAGTAGTTAATTGCTTCTTTAAATGCTACCGACGGCTGCGCATTGCACACCTCGGTCAGATTGACTTCATGTGGAGTCTGCATTGTTGAAGCTCCGGGTTTGGGGCTGAATCAGAAGTCCTACTGTAAGATGCACCCATTTGCTATAATCGCTTTACTGGGTTGCTATTTTGCTGTTAAAACAAACCAGTTTAAATAAGTAAAGATTATTTCTATCCCTTGTTTCTTGTGTTCCAGGACGATGGCCCGTCAGGGTGTCTCTCTCTCCAGACCGCACTACAGTGTTTTCTACAGACAGTGAGTGTTTCCCATAAATGCACCGCTGTACATCTTAGTTGTGCTACAGATTCATGCCACGTGTGAAACTTTGTTATCTCGTAAAGCCGTGGACTCAAAGTAGTTTTCTCTCTACAGAGCTGCTCCAATGGGAACCACGGCTAAGGAAGAAATGAACAAGTTCTGGTCCAAAAATGCCAAATTAAGCCGACCCATGTCTCCTCATCTCACCATTTACAAGTTTGTACTCTCGCCACCAACACCCCCCCCCCCACCCCGTTTATGCTTTATAATTTATCCAAGTTAACAGTAATATTGTTATACGTGTCAATCTTCATATTGTGTAAGAAGAGCCACCATTATCACATTATCAGATTGTTACGTCATTCAGCGAAATGAGAAACTTTATTCACGGTCAGGCGCTTACTATCCTAAGTGCTGTAGTATAGACAATGTAAACTATTGATTTAAATGATACCCTTTGATCTGCTTTAAATTTAATTACCAGAACAGCATAGGCCTTATTCCTTTTCCATTTCTTATTTCAGAGTCTAAAAGTGAAAGTTTCCTTTTTACTTTCATTCAGAATTTCAAAGACCCTCCAATGTCTGTTTTTCGCTCTGGGATTCGCAGCCACGATGAGTGGTCCTTGCTGTCTGTGGAGGCACAACTCTTTGACTTAAGCGTCCTTGGGTTTTAAGTATTAATAGGCTCAACCACATAAATCTGCTACTATAGTAAATGTGTGGCATTTTGTTTGTGTTTCAGATGGTCCGTCCCTATGATGATGTCCATCACATTCAGAGGAACTGGAGTGGGGCTCAGCGGAGGTAACTCCTCTTTTCTTTGTCTTTCTCATCATTACTAAAGTTAGAATATTTAACAAACCTATCTGAAAAGTATTTTCGCCCTTCAGATACCCACATTTTTCCACATGAAAAATGCATGAGGATACACGCGTGGTCTTTTATGTTTATCATTCCATATCTAAGTAAAGCCTTTCAATTGACTTTGTGATTGACCCTGAAAATCTCTTTAGAGCTTTTTACTCCATCGCTATTGATTCTGCTAAGAGCATTTAGAAACGGAGGTTGTTCGATACAATTCCACCCTTTGTGTGTTAAAATCATGTCTGATGCTGGACGGCTAATAGCTTCCGTTCATTTGCGTGGTGTAATCGTGGAGCCTGTGATGGACAAGGTTCACCAATACCTTTGACCTTGATCAATGTCATGACTTCCTATCAAAACATCTCATGTGCTTTATCGCTGAAATCAGCTTTCTGGTTTCCTTGCAACGTGCTGGTGAAACATATTTCACCTGCAGGGTGATTTTTAATAGGCCAGTAAGTCCTATTGCATTTATAAGAAATGCTTGGTTAGCTTGCCTTTCTTGCCATTTTTCATATTGCATTAAAGCTCATTGAAATACAATGGATGTTAATTTCTGTTTGAAACTCGTGCCTTTAGTGTTTACGCTCATACGCCTTTTCCAATGCCACTTTGCATATTTTTCTTAATCATCCAGACAGTAAGAAAGGCTCAGACAGCCCCGTTTAGTGCAGTTCATTCAAGCTGCTGCTGAAGAGCCTGTTTGATACAGAACCATTGTTTGGCCTTCATTTAATTCAGTCAGCGGGAGGAAAACAGTCGTTGCATAATGGACACGCTCAGATGTTGCAGAGTGACTGGCCGCTGGGCTTTGGGACTCATCCAGACTAATCCAGAAAAAAACAAAACAAGAAATGTCAGTAACATGTTTCTCCTCAGCACGCGTTGTGTGTCTCGTCGTTGTTTTCCTCCCAAAGGCATGCGGCACTCAGACATCCACACCTTGTCCAAGCTCATTGCCTGTGTCTGTGTCCAGCTATCTCAGCCTTTGCCTTGGCAGCGCTGGTACTACCGGAGAGTTACCCCCACTACCTGGACCTGATCCACTCGCTCTCCGTCGGCCCCTATCTCCTTGGTTTGGCCAAATTCGCCCTCGTCCTCCCCGCGTCGTTCCACACCTACAACGGCATCCGCCACTTGGTAAGACTTTAGCGATTTAGTACATTGATACATTTCTGTCATTTCACAGCGGATTCATCGTCTCGTGGTGATTCTTGTGCTAAATGTTCTTCTCTTTGTCTTATTTGTTTTTTCAAATCAGTGCTGGGACCTTGGCAAGGGCTTCAGAATCCCCGAGGTGTACCGCACCGGCTACACGGTCATCGGCCTGTCCGTCATCACCTCCATAGCCGTGGCTTTCTTCCTCTGAGCAGACGACCAGAAGAGAGGAAAGGGAATCTGCACTCGCGTTCACTGTGGGAGTTTTGTGTATATGTTGTTGCCTACTGCAGGCACTATTTCATCAAAGAATTAAATAAAGGCTTATATTATACTGTATGCAGTAAATGTGTTGTGATGTTTTGTCCCTTGGACTTAATTATACTCTTGAGAAAACGTCGGGGTCATCGCACGCAGCAAAGAGTGCAAAGTGCATGCAAATGTGACCCAGTTTATTTCACACTCGGCAACAACAACCGGCGTCCAAAATTAGACGCGTCCTACATGTTATGTCTTTATGTAACTTGTTTAACGGTGCTGTGACGTGACCATTCGTTAATCACCTCCCTCTGCCCTCAGTGCTCACAGTGTGTGTTTGTGCGGTTGTTTACAGCGGGCCTTCGTTCTTGTTTGTGTGTGTGTGAGTGAATACAGGCCCCTCACCGGGCCTCGGGCCCCACCTCCCAGGAGCTACACTGCCCCTTAACAGCTTTTGTCGTGCAGGCTGGATAAAATCCAGCAGTGATGTGAGATCCAGCTAAGCTACAGTACCACAGGGCGTGTGTGTGTGTGTGGGTGGGGGGGGCGAGTGTAACTGTTCATGCGAGCCCTCGGTCTCGTTGGCGCTAACTGAATCGGTTATCAATTTGTTACCAGTGGCTTAAAAGGGGAAGCGCTCGTCAACAAAATCGCATTTTGTTCCGTTGATAAAATCTATTTGTGAAGCACAAGTGTGATCAAAACACGCCGCTTACACTCCGCAAACTGAATTTACAATAACTGTCAGTTTTTATAAAACACTGAATTTATAGCTGTGTTTATTTATAACTGGTGTTCCACCCTGAGCCCCGATACTGGTCTACGTTTAACGCTCTGCGTTATTGGCACAGCAAAAAAAACACAAAAAAAAACCTATCTTCTAACTTCTTATCCTGATTGCAGAGAATTTGCCTTTTAGACGATTTGCTGCGTTGTCTATTCCTCATTATAGCCACATTTCCATCTGAGCCACAAACCCACAGGACTGTAATTGTCGATTGTGATGGACAGGGAAAATATTCAAACTCCACGGCCTTTTAGGAATTGATTGGACTCGCTCATCGCCGGCTCACGCAGAGACCCGTCGACATGTTCCTGTCAGAAGTAGCTGAGGTAATAAAAAAACAAGGAGGGAAAGCTTTACCTCATACGTGGAGATCGCTTCATTACGCGAGCTGTTCCCTCGTTTGATTCGGATGATATCACCCTCATGACGTTTTGACGAGGCAGCCTGTGTACAAGCAGTGGGGGACACGCAGCAGACGCTCCCCCATCCTCTTATAAGGCATCGGGGACTAACGATGGCTCCTCGGCAGCACCCCCTACCGGCCGGAAAATTACCAACCGCACGGCCGCGGTGCTGATGCTGAGGGATGATGAGGATGCTGCGCGGGGCTGGGAGGGGCGGAATAAATCCGTTTTTGATCGACAAAAATGTGGCTGAGTCTCTGTGGCGCAATGGAATAGCGCGCTGGACTTCTAATCCAGAGGCTCCGGGTTCGAGTCCCGGCAGAGATGTGTGTGAATGGCTTTTTTTGCATGAGTGATGGATTAAAAACCAGAGATGTTGGTTTCTTGCCCCTGCAGCCGCGATGCGTTTTACAAGGCTGCTCCGCATATGAACGTGGAATACGTCAGACAGCGTGTGAACTCCTTGCAGATGACCGACGCAGAGTCTGAGTTGTTTTTAAAAAAAATTTCATTTAATTTAATCTTTAGCTCTCAAAGGTCAGCGCGCTCCTCCTCACGCGCACCCTTTACGGACCCGGTGGTTCGCGCGAGCCCCGCGGGACGACGCACGCGCAGCGCTGCTCGTGCACGGTCCCGGAGTTGTCCACTCATTTAAAGCAAACCCCCCCCCCCCCCCCCCCCCCTCTAATGCAGCGGCGAAAACAAAAGCATTTTCACGTGTTTAACGACGCCAGATGCCGCGTGCCGTCTTCTGGGAAAAGGACTCGACTCCACTTTGCACATGAAAGACCGAGTGATGAGGAAACACTGTCCTCTCAACACTATTTTAAATGCAGATTTCCGTCTGAACAGAATATTTCCAACAGCATTGTGCAAGTGAAGGATATGGATTGCATTGGTGTTTTCTTTCTAGAATCCTTCCAAGGGCCCCTGAAGGTGGACTTTAGCTTCTGCTTTTATTAAAGCACATTTCCCAGCTGATGGGAGCCCGAAGCTGCAGCCTACTTATGTGTCGTCGGCGTGCACGGCAGCTGCTTGCTTGAAGATCCCTCAAACACGCCGACTCTCAACTCCTCCCGGCTCCCCACGGCTTGTTTTGTTTTGTACCCCCCCCCAGACACAAACCCCCCCCCCCCACACACACACACACTCTTTCCCCCCTTGTTTCAGTGACACCACTGATTGGGCTGTCGTGCGGCCGCCGCCATCCATGTTTAACCCCATCAGGCCTCCCCACACACAGACCTAATCCGCCAGTAAAACTAATCCATAATCCTCTCCTCCTCCCCCCCCCCACACACCCTCCCCTTCCCTCCCACCAGCCCCTGGATCCTGACTCCCAGACGGTCAGAACAAAAATGCATAAAGTCTGTATGCAAAACCGGCCGTATAGAAAGGTCATAAACATCCTGCGGTGTCGGCGTTATGGGCCTATTATACAAATGCTTTTAAAAGTCCCCGTGGAGATGTACGCATACAATGACTCCCCAAAGAAGTCTTTCTCCGCCAAGGACTCGCTGTAACATTGCCATATTTTAAATGCTTGGGCCTATACGCGAAATAGGCACGGGCCTATCTGCGAGATATGGATAATAGCTCCGTAATATCAGCGATAAGGAACATTATGGGCTGCCGACAGCCGCGACAATCCAACCTGAGATGACCTCTTCCATTCGACAGACTACATGCTACAAGTTGGGAGGGACGCCGGGCTCCGTTTCTGACCCCCCTGGGGGAAGTGAGCAGAGCCGTAGGGGAACCAGGAGGAGATACAGCAGCATCACAGGAGATAAGGTCCGGTTAGACTCTCTGCGGAGCGCACAGCGACATTATGGTTGTTCCTCACACTGCTATCAGCTCCATCTCCTCCTCCGGGTTGCTCTCCGCCAGTAGGCCCCGTGCTCCGGCCCTGTTATCCCGATGCTACGGGCCAAATCGTATTAAAGCCCCCTCCCTCCCTCGCTTCCTCCCTCCCTCCCTCCCTTGTCCCCTCCCCTCCCTCTCGTCTTTTCAGACAGACTGTTTTTGCTGCAGTGAACGGCGGCCGTGGAGAGCGAGCGAGCGACTCAGATACGAACACGCACCCGAGAGTGAGTGCGCGAGAGAGAGAGAGAGAGAGAGAGAGAGAGCGCGCGCGGCGGAGGAGGAAAAAAGACAAAGAGTCAAGAGAAGCGTCGAGGAGATACAAAA